>NW_009221230.1:0-5881 GCF_000690835.1 Fulmarus glacialis | reverse complement strand
CCTCATTGGCTCCTCTACCACTTGGAGATAAAGTCCCTCTGTTGAGTACAACTGTTGATAAGGTGAAATCTTGGCCCAGCAAAAGTTAATGAGGGTTTTGTTGTTTTCTTCCTCAGGCCAAGGAGTTAAAACTGAAGTCTGCAAGGGCTTACACTGACTACCTTTTCACTGTTATAACCATCAGGGGGCACATGCAGAAAGCAAACTTAAGGGGAAAAAAAAGTGTCCCTTTCAGTCAGAATTGAACTACTTTCAATGGGCATCATGGGGTAATATTTGCTGATCATTCATAAATTGAGAATTTTATTTACAGAATTTTTAAGCAGCAAACATTAATATCTCTATTTTTAGACTTAATGAGTTTGAAGAAGCCGTGAGATCATTTGACCAGGTTCTCAAACTAGATCCTGTTTCTGTGGATGCCTATGTTGGACGAGGAAATTCGTACATGGAAAACGGACATGAGGCTGGTTGTAAACAAGCACAGAAAGACTTTTTGAGAGCAATTCACCTGAATCCAAAGTGTATAAAAGCCAGAATTTGCTTAGGATACAACTTGCAGGTAACACACCAAAATTCATTGTCAATGCTATGTTTAATCAAACAAAATAACATCAATCTTATATGCATACATTTATATAATACATAAAATAATAATAATAAACATAAAATAATCCATGTACTTTAAACAAGGCTTATGGCATCTTTCTTTTTAAGTAAATGGGTAGATTTTCTTTTCAGTTTTGTGCCCAATCATGTTGGAGTTCTGCTCTTGAATAATGGAATATCAACCTTACACTCATTTGACTTGCATATATAGTTCTCTGATAAACTAACATTAAGAACTGGCATGTTTTGTGTGTATGAGCTGTTTACTGAAGTAAAAAGCAGCCAAAGTGTTGAGAAATCTGTGTAAAACAAAATCTTATATGTCCTAATTATCTAAACTACACTATTAGCAAATCTGCTAAAATCCCTTGGTAAATCCCCTTATATATAATGATTTCTGAAAACAACTTACCTACACAGAAAATGAACTTCTATATTAGCAAAGGCATATCAGATATGACTTGACAGTTTTTGTCTGTGTCTAATTTCTGTCATTTAGTTACTGTGCTTTATTATATCCAGCTGTGTGAAATGTCTTGAATTGTCATGAATCTTGTTGCGAATTACTTTGTGCCAATGTAAATGTTAGTAGCCTGTGTCACGTAGTCTTGCATAAGTGTCATGCAAATTTCCTTTTACATCTTTGCCAATTCAATTAAATTCTAACTAATGCTTTCACAGTTCTTTGGGAAGTACTGTGCAAGAGAAAAAAATGGAGTGACTCCATTGATGAGTAGGTAGGAATAAGACGTAGGTAGGAATTAGACATCTTAGGTGCAGGAGGCAACCTAGAAAGTTCACACAGTGGCAGGTGCTTAATTTCTGAGAGGCCTAAATCTCACTAGATGCCTTCTCTTAAGCCTTATTATACCTTTTGGGGCTTAAACATAGACATATGTGGAGAAGTATTTTGATGTGGGGAACTAGATGATTCACCTTCTATCTTTGCTTAATTAATATGTATATTAGGTAAAACGTTTACATTTTGCCTGTGGTCCCAAGTGGCCTACTTGCCCAGAATTAAACACTTTCTTGACTATGCTAAGTCATTCACAAGGTACAGTATACCAGAGTTCCATTTGACCATCCAGGGGAGGTACTTTTGCTGAACAACCTAGTGGTTTAATTTTATTGCTATGTGAAATCCAATATATAAGTCTTCAGGTCACAAGCTCATATATAGCCTGTCAAGAGTTGAATCTGGTGAGGGACATAAAGGTCAACAAGAAAGGCTTCTACAAGTACATCAGTAACAAAAGGAAAATTAGGGAAAATATGGGCCTGCTGCTGATGAGATGGGAGCAGTGAATGTTGTTTATCTCAACTTTAGCAAAGCTTTCACTAGTCTTTCATAGGGTCTTCATAGAAAACCTGGTGAAGTATGGTCTGGATAAGTGGACAGTGAGGTGAAATGAAAACTGGTTGAACTGTCAGGCTCAAAGGGTCATTATTAGTGCCATGAAGTCCAGATGGAAGCCAGTCAGTAGTAACGTACCCTCAGGGGGTCAGTAATGGGTCCAATACTGTTTAACATCTTAATTAAGGACCTGGATGATGGAGTGGAGCGCACCTTCAGCAAGTTTGCAAATGATACAAAATTGGGAGGAGTGGTTGATACACCAAATGGTTGTGCTGCCATTTAGAGGGATGATGGGCTGGACAGCCTGGAGAAATGGCAGACAGGAACCTCATGAAGTACAACAAAGGAAAGTGAGAAGTTCTGCATCTAGGGAGGAATAACCTCATGCACCACTACAAGCTGGGAGCTGACTGGCTCAAAAGCAGCTTTGCAGAAAAGGACTTGGGGGTCCTGATGGACAACAAGCTGAAGTTGTCAGTGATGTGCCCTTGCAGTAAAGAAAGCCAATGATACCCTGGGCTATGCTAGGAGCAACATTGCCAGAAGGTCGAGGGAGATGATCCTTCTCCTCTACTCAGTACTGGTGAGGCCACATCTGGAGTACTGTGTCCAGTTCTGGGCTCTCCAATATAAGAGAGACATGAACATACTGGCACTCTTCCAGAGAAGGGCCACTAAGATGATTAAGGAGAAGGCTTAAGGGGGAGTATTACAAATAGGTATAAATACCTGATGAAGGATTATAAATAAAGTGGAGCCAGGCTCTTCTTAATGGTGCACAGTGATAGGGCAGGAGGCAATGGGCACAGACTGAAATACGGGAAATTCCATTTAAACACAAGAAAACTATTTTTTTTACTGTGAGGATGATCAAACACCGGAACAAATTGCGTACAGAGCTCGTGGAGTCTCTATCCTTGAAGATATGCAAAATCTAACTGTACATGGTCCCGGGCAACCTGCTCCAGCTGACTCTGCTTTAAGCAGGAGGTTGGCCTGGACGATCTCCTGAGATCCCTTCCAAACTCAACCATTCTGTGATTCTGTGATGTAGAAGAGGTAATACTTGCAGTTAAAACAGTTGTGACAGATACATTATGTAGTTGGAAAGACAATGAGTATTGCATAATTAACAAGATATTTGAAAACTAACAGGATATTTGAATTCATTTTTTCTGTAACTCAGTTAACTGTGTTTGTAAATACAAGCATGCTTCCATTCTCTGCTGTAATTTTTTAAGTGGGACCATTAGTACGTTTGGCATTTCTTATGTTTCTTATTGTGGACACATTGCAATTCATTTTAGGCTCTTGGAAAGCTTCAGAGAGCATGGAGCCAATTTACAGTTGCTATTTGCTTTGATCCAAAATGCCATGCTGCATATGATGGACGAGCTTCAGTCTGTCTTCAAATGGGTGAAACTTTTGCTGCATTTCAAGATACAAATGCCGCACTAAAGGTAGAGGTTAGCTTAATTTTACTATGCTATGAAGTCAGCCCATACTGTACATTAATAGTTGCCAATTTGGATTAGAAGATGCAATTCAATTTTTTTTAAAGTAAATGTATCTTTGAAAACCAGAATAAATTACTGTAGAAGTGTAAATTTTCCCTGAGTAAGAATGCATCTACATTTTCCTTTCAGCTCACTACCACTGCTCCACTGCTAACAAATCGGGGTGTCATCAATCAGTTAATGGGATATCTATCCTGTGCCATGAAGGACTATCAACAAGCAATTTCTGTTGACCCAAACTATGCATTAGCCTATTTTAATGCAGCAAATATCTACTTCCATAATCGACAGTTTTCACAGGTAAGTCTACAGTCTGTCTTTATACTGTCTTCAGAACTTTTTTCCTTGAGTAAATACTGTTGGTATAAAGCTGTCTTTATCATTAACATGAAGCTTTCTTACATTGAATTTCATGGTCCTTTACCAGGAGATGAATTAATCTGTAGTAATTAATAATAAATACTATGCGTTTTATCATTGATATGAATGAACTAAGATTCATGACAGCTAGGATACACATCACAAAAATTTGTAAATAATTGAGATACTGATGTTCAGTAACTTCCCCCCCTAGCCTAACATTAAATAACTTGCCCAGATTCACTATAGCACCAGGACAAGGAGAATCAAAAGAATCTCCTGCTGATGAACTTTAATCAAGAAGTCAGATCTTCCTCCTGTTACCACAGTAACTTTGGAGTTTTGAATCACCTAATTCTGCTTAAATATGGTGGGTATCTTCAAATACAGAAGAGTTGGATACTGAAATTCCTCTTGTGAGAGAATTTGAAATCTGCTTGAAGGCAAGGACCATCTATTTTTCTCTGTGTGAGGAGGCCCCTATAATGATTTTTCCTTTGGTCTTCTAGTCACTTTTCATGGGCATAGGCTCAGGCTTTTATTTGATTGGAGCTTTGTGGTACAGCAACTGTGGAAACCCAGAACCAGCATGTATGCTTCAGCACATTTCATATACTTGAATTAATTCTCTCCTAGAGTTGCATCTGTAAACACTTCAGCTTGTAGTTTACTTATTAAGGAATTCATCGTGTATAGTACAGGCTTGGCATACAGTTTCAAATCTAGATTGTACTTCATACAGCACAAGAAATAGATAATGTAAGAAAAAAAATTAATATTCTTGTATATTTCTGTGAGTTAGATTCCTTGTTGTTCTTGAGTATTAGTTAGACTTGGGTCAGAAATTCCTTAGGAATACAAGGTCAGTGCCCTGCATATGGCTGCTTCTGTGATCATGTAATCTCTTTTCTTATGCATCTGGTATCTTTCTTCCATGACTGGTCCTGTTTAGGCTGTTCTTCCTCTTTGCTGTGTTTCTGTGACTCCTTACTGTCTCACAGAGGCTGTCTAAGTATGAAGAAATAAGTTAAAGAATAGGTGTTGCATTATAAGTTATTTTCGATGTTAATTCAAATTGGCCTTAATGTGTAGCTTATTTCTTCTGCTATAATTACGATTAAGCATAAACAGCTGTTATTTTTCAAAAGTCTGGGTGGTGATCGACCTTTTTGTGGATAAACATGCTGGTGCTGTGTCTCTCTTTTCTGTGCACAAAGAACGCTGAACAGAACAAGTAAAGACTTAAGAATACTAATGGCTTAAAGAAACAAACTGGAATTTACAAGTTGCACATAAGCCTTTTCCTTAAATTTTAACAGTGTACTTTGTCTCCAATTCATGTGTTTTGTAGGCCTATTGCTATTATTCCAAGGTATTACAACTTGACCCGAGAAATGAATCTGCTGTTATGAATCGTGCTATTACAAATACATTACTAAACAATATTGAAGAAGCAAAAGAAGACTTTGAGAAGGCAATTTGTCTCTGCCCATTCTCTGCAGCAGTGTATTTTAACAGGGCAAATTTCTATAATGGATTGAAACAATATGAACTAGCTGAGAAAGACATTTCAACAGGTAATCTTTATTTACCTGTCATGATTATGTTGGGTAGCATACTAACAATTATGATAACAATTATGATGTGGAATGGAAGGATACAGGCTATTTAGGAAGGACAGGAAGGGGAGACGAAGAGGGGTGTCACTCTCTATGTCAGTGATCAGCTGGAGTGCATGAAGCTCTGCCTGAGGATGGATGAGGAGCTGACCGAGAGCTTATGGGTCAG
The DNA here is from genome assembly GCF_000690835.1 of Fulmarus glacialis. Lineage (NCBI taxonomy): Eukaryota > Metazoa > Chordata > Aves > Procellariiformes > Procellariidae > Fulmarus > Fulmarus glacialis. The sequence goes on along the minus strand of NW_009221230.1, from coordinate 247 downwards.
GATTAAAGGGAGGGCAGGGACAGGTGACAAGATAGTGGGGGTCTGCTACAGGCCACCTGACCAGGAACACTGAGCGGATGAAGCCCTCTATAGACAGATAGGAGCAGCCTCACATTCATAAGCCTTGGTCCTCATGGGTGTCTTCAACCGCCCCAATATCTGTTGGAGGGACAACAGAGCAGGGCACAAGCAATCCGGGAGGTTCCTGGAGTGTGTTGATGATAACATCCTTCTCCAAGTGACAGAG
>NW_009221229.1:20618-71742 GCF_000690835.1 Fulmarus glacialis | reverse complement strand
TATATTTTTAAACTTCTCTCTGCTAGATTGAAGGCACATCTGTTACGCACTTTCTACTACACTGACATTTAGGGAAAAATCTGATGAACATCTTGTATTTGATAAACACTTCAAAACTTAGATTCCTGAATGTTTTCTCTATGAATTGCATTTTCCCTTTAATCTTTCTCTTTAATCATTCTTCATTCAACTCACTGAGCTTCTCTATGTTTTTAACATTCATCCTGAATCGCGGAGAGTGGAAACGAACACACTGCAGAGAGCAGTATTGACATAGAGAGTTTGAACAAGAATAAAAACTTATTAGGAGCCTGAAAGAGCAGGTACCTGTGTTTAAAGCCCACCATCATTAGAAACTCAAAGACACAACGGAATAAGAAAAGCTCTATCCACCTCTTTATTTTCTATGTTGATAGGTTATATCTGATGTTAGCAGCGTCCTACACTATTGAGCCATTTAACAATATTTCCTTACATAATAACCTCTACCCAGTGACACTAATTCATGCTGTGACCCTAACAGAGCAAAGGCTAAAATCCCAGACTAGGCGAATACAGATATTAAAGTCTTCTTACCACTTGCTGTTAATTCATCACTATCATTTCAAGGACATCATTTAGGATTACAGCTGATTAATGCCTTATTAGTTCAGTTTAAATCACATGGCATTCAATAATTTTAAGTTCAGGTACCTTACTAGCTGTGCTTTTTATGTTTTGATTTCTGACCTTCCTGTTACAGTTTTATAGAGGAAGAAGTTCAGATGAGTTTAGATGAGCAACTGAAGACGTGCTATTAGGAATGTGTCCAACAGTGGGCCAACGAAAGAGGAAAACAACATGAAACATAGTAATTTACAAATTTCTTTGAAAGGGATTTTTAATTTTTTTTTTTTTTTTTTTAATTTCAGGGATGAGGAAGATGAGATTGTGAACTTTCACTTTCCAGTCTCCAATCTTTTTTTAGCTTCTTTCCAAGCACTTTGGTTTCTTATTAAAAGATATTTTTGCTTCCTAATTTTTTTTTCTTTTTATTATAAGTACTTCCCCCATTTCTTTCTCCTGTACACTTTTTAAAGCAACATGCAAATCTATTGAAGTTTCAGATGAAGTTTGCTTTATCTGCGGTTGGATAATGGGGTTACTAGGGTGGATCAGCTGAAATAAATTTGTTTAGTCTCAAATGGAATAAATTGGCAGGCCATGGCTTTTGGTTCACCATCCCAGTCAACTAAGTAATGTTCCTATGCAGTGGACCCTTTTTTATATACAGAACCAATCTAGCATGCAGTGCTTTGAAGTCGGTTACTTACAGTACCTGAAAAGGAATGCACTTAAAGTCTGCTTATTTATTTATTAAGCAGATAGGGGACGATGTGCAAGCAAAAGTAAATGAGGAATCAGTGAATAAAGCAAGGTAGCAACTAGATTTAAAAGGTCAAATGCCCACTTTTTGTCTACAGAAAGTGCATGCACAAACATGGGAGGAATGCAAGTACTTCATTGTCCTAAACTGAATTGCCACCATTTTATTGTCATCTTTCAATCTTCCTTAAACTCTTTGGGAATCTGTAAATAACAGCAAACCATATTCTGTTCATGCCATTTTAGAGGAAGATTGATGTATACTCTCCTGCTCTAAATACAATGCTGAGATGTCATAAACCTTTGTGGGGCCATGATTTTTAAAAGTAGTATAGAAACAGTGCTGTAATCCTTCAAAATTACACTGAACTCTGTAGTCCTCTATTACAGTAATTTTTCAATACAACATCCCATCCCTACTTTTAAAGCACAGTTGCACTCCGAAGATCATAACAGGCCTTGGATAATAGAAATAACACTGGTTATTGTAAACCCTCTGACATGAGCCTGCCTAGCAGTAGCCAGAGTATCCCCCCCATTAACTTTCCATTATACTTAGCATCATTTTTGCTACTGCTGTGCTATTACTCTCAACATGTCTCACTGCGAAAAATAGCATCTGTATTTTACTGTAAGGTATCAGCTAAACATCAAGGAAAAAAGAATGCCATACTCAAATTCTCCTTGTAAACAGCAAAGGGATTGTACAGGGGACAGAAGGAATGTATGGTCCCACATTAAAATAAATGTCTTGAGCACTCTAATTAGGAAGACAACAGGCAAGACGTGAAATAATGAATCTTCTGCGTAAAAGCGAATCACACGACTGACCCCTTGGATTTCTATCAGCCAGTGGAGTGATGAAGTAACTAACTAGCCAAATAAAAATATTTCCTCAAATGCAGACACTGAATGAGTTTTCTTTTTGTTTTATTTTCATCTCCTGGCAACTGATTTAGTAAATTTTATGTGTTTTCAACTATGATAGGTTATAATCTCTGTTACTGACTCAGTTGAAAGCACTCATCAGTAGAGTGAATTAGTTCATCGCTCCATGTGTCACTTCTACCTATTATGACATAATAAGGCCTTTTTTCTGGTGATGATTTAATGAGTGGAGCTCAGAAGTGCAGAATATATTTTTCATATTCAAATTCACTTATTGTAACACAAAATATTTTTTAAATAGGTGCTGGTTGATTGGTGAGTATGTTTCTTAAATAATATTTATATGCTGTGTGTAACAATACAATGACAAATAGAAAAGAAATGAAAGCTAAATCTTAAATGCTTCTTTTACCAGTCTGCAAGGGACTTCCGAGTTGCCTATGAGATTATGCTATTTTTAAAAATAAAAAAAGATCTCTGAATGGGAATGTAAGGCTTTAGCTTCTTGTGTATTTTCATCATCATAAACTAGCAGTTTTCATTAAAATCCAGAGGGATTGTAAGCTGATAGATGCAGCTCCTTGCTTCTTTTTCTCACATTGCATATTCCTTCCATATATCTTATTGATATGAAATGGTTGCATTTTTGCTGGTAATAGTAAGAAACAGTAGACTAGGAATGCAAATGTATTTTGTAGCCTGAGAGGACCATTCAAAAACATTTGGCTAGGACTCATTCAACTTCATTTTTACACAATTCCCCTACATGGTCACTCCAAGCTACTAGCACATTATTCAAGCACATGCCAACCTGATGCAACCATTCATGGGCTCGCTGGCTTAGGGAACGAACAATCACAATTTACACCAGCTGACAAGCAGTTGACAGAAATGGGCATTTATTCATATAAAACCAAACTACGTGTAAATCATTTTTACAATTGAAGAGAATACAAGTTGAAAACGTACACTTACTGAAGGAATAAGCTGTGTTTATTCCGTCCATCTCACGCTCTGATGAAAGACTGAGTTATCTATTTAAAATGGTGTATTTAACACTCAGATTTAAGATGGACACCGTATTATGGATACAACATACTTTATTCTCATTTATAAGACTCAAGTTCTTTGGGTCAAACCCATGTCCTCCTTTTTATACCAGAGTTTGAATATCAGAGGCACTACTGGCAATATATAACAATGAATAATGAATTTTCCTTGGAAGGGACTTTAGGTAGAATGAATTGAGAAATTCTATATATAAAAATGAGTGTTATACTAAATGCATAAAAGTAAAGGTACTTCAGTCAAATTCTTCCCCTACAGCTTGACTCAGCCAGGGGAAACAGGCATGAGAGAAACAAATACAGCTCCTATATATGTTCAAGTTTTAATTTTCCCTTTCTGCAACTACATAGGTAAATACCAAATTTAAATTAGAAGGTTCTTTTGATCACATATAAGCAACTATGATGATAAATAACCATTCTCTAAATCTTAAGAAAAAAATGCTAGTTTAAAACATTTCTGCAGACTTGTAAAGTTAGACTTTGAAAAATTGTTTTGTCCAGCTGCAGTCTTCATGAATGCAAGTTTATATATTTGCACGTAAACCGCATAGGTACACAGGAACGGACTGTTTGCACTAAGTACTACCTATTTGTACCTACAGGTTGCCCAGAGAGGTTGTAGCATCTCCCTTCTTGGAGATATTTCAAAATGCATCTGGACATTGTGCTGTGTAATCAGCTCTAGGTGGTCCTGCCTGAGCAGGGTGGTTGGACAAGATGACCTCTAGAGGTCCCTTCTAACCTCAACCATTCTGTGATTAGGTATATGTAAAGATGGCTATATCTACAAATATTATGGTCATTATTAAGACATCCACTCATACAGCCACATGATTTAGATAAATGTGGAGCAGTAACTGTAACTTCAGTTGTTTGGTGTTCTTTTGATAAAAATTCAAGATGTACCAAAACCCTAAAATACATTCAAAACATTGAATGCTATTTGAAGGTAGGTTATAGGTAAGGATCAACTAAATATTTCGTTAAAGAAAGATCTCACAGGTAGGCTGAAAGAGAACTTGCTTACCTTACCCACTTACATTATGGCAATTAATTTCACATTTGCATGTTCTATTTGTCAAACAGACATTCAGATATACAGTCTCCCCACCCCCCCCAAGTTTATATTAGCCATTACATGATAGCATACAGTCACTTCGGTATGCAGATATGAAAACTAGGAACTTAAACTGGAAATACAATGTCAAAAACCTGGTTCATATCTAAATTCCATCGTTCAATATGATAATTTGCTTCAGTCCATTCACCCTGCATGTGCCTCCCATTCCTCTTCCACTCTAATTACCTTCACTGTTTATTGCACACAAGCCATTTCTATTACTAAAGCACACTATTTCCATATGAGACAAAGGAAACACATTTGCTGCTATTGATCTATATTTCAGTGAAGTATTTAATATGATGCCCCAAGGGAAACTATTATCAAAATATTATAAGGTAGATCAAGAAATGATTACAACTAGAAAAGAAAAAGGGAGTGACAAAAGAAAAAACTGGGCTTAGAAAAGGTTAAGAAGATTTTATTCCTCAAGGATCAGTTTTGGACCGATCTTGTACATCATCCTCATTGTTACAGAGAATTCTTTTTAATAAAAATAATGAATGTTTTTACCAAATCTGCTGATGAAACAAAGTCGGAAGATTTCATTGGAACAGAAAAAGCTCAGGATATCATCCAAAAGGAACTATATATCCTTTAGGACTCATGTAACACAGACAGAATGAAGCGCAATAGTGCAAGAAAGGCAAGGCTAAAGAATTGGAAACTATTAACAAAAGCATCTGCTAGAGCTGAAAGATCATGAAATAAAAAATATTAAATAAAATGTTTGGCGCTACATGATTAGGAACGAGATGACCAAATGCAATGCTAGGACACATCAGTCTGCAAGATTTGACTTAAAGAAGCTCAGTAGACATATGGAAGTAGTAGTGTTATTCAAGCTGTAACTCCTCTGTATAATTCATCACATGTATTCAAGGAATAGTGCTGCAAACTGAAACTAGATTCAGAGATGAGTTCCCTGAATGATCAAGAAAATAGATTCTTAGCATAAGCAAAGATGACCAGACTCTCATTTTTACCCTAGCAAAACCAAAGTCAAGTGCAAAAGGGAAAGATTCACTTTGAAGGCAATCTGAAATCCCGTAGTAGAAACTCAAAGCACAACTGCTTTTCAGAGGAGAAAAGTTCAGGAGACACCTTGTTACAGGTTTTTGTTCTTGTAACAGGAATTTTCTGCCTCCACTTATGGGAGTAAAAAGTAATTGCCTTCGAGGTACATGTTTGCAGATATGGAATATATAACTGCAGAGAGCTTCGTTAGCTGTTTACATCAGCTAGCAAATGAAACAATTTCTATAGCTTATTTGTAACCAGGAACTTAGGAGACCTTATTTTTCTTTACACTTTTTACTGTCTTGTTTTTATAACACATCAAAGATCTCTCATTACAATTACATCAACAAAGAAGCCCATCACCATATCAGCTTATTACACCCAATTATAGAACCGGGGCTGCTTTGTTAAGGTATTCATTAACCTTTTCAGAACTTATAATAAGAATTCTAATCAAATAGAGGTGGTAGGGTGCATTCTGAAATGAGAACAGTTGTCATGTACAGTAAATTTTAATGCACTGACTTTTCTTAAATTAGCTAGTTTTATTAAATTGAATGAGGTGAATTTCTTTTAATCAGCACTAGCTGTACAAAACAGGAATTATTCTGCACTGTAAAAATAATATATATTGTCTGGAATAAGTCTTACAGACTATTTTGACATTTATTCAAATTAAAGGTGTAGCATTTATTACATTTATTCTTTTTAATTTTGTGCCAGGTGGATTTGCATTCTTAAAGGAATTCCATAAGCAATTATAAATAGACCTAATTAATTTCTTTAGTATTTATCATTCTAGAACTACATAACATGCTTTAAAATAAGTAGAGACTGAAATGGCAGACAGTTTATAGAGCAATTTTACCAAAATAATCAGTAGCTACCTTACGGTACTGTTTTAATAGCTAGCCCCTGTGAGAGTAGATTGGATGTGAGCTGAAACCAGCTGGTAGGGGAATATGTTGCACTGCCTGAGGGCTATAAACCTAGAAAAATCCTCCCATGAAAGACAGTCTGGTTAAGAAAGTTGAAGAAAGAGCTCTTGGAGAAGGATAGTCGAATACAACAGATAATCAGATCAGTCTCCTGAAAGATGCGACATCTGGGATCTAGTCCCTTTTCTAATGAAAATTTAAATATTCTGTATGAAACAGTTTCAGAAGCAAAGACTAAGAGAGACCTCAGAACAGTTTATAGACTGACACTTTGGAAATATGCTTGGGATAAGAAAGGAATTACTTTGGACCTTTGTTCTGAAAGATGTTGGGGGAATTTGTGCCTATGTCTCTTATTTCCAAGAGGTGTATCATAACTGCCAGAAAGTATTTTGCAAACGTATGTCCTCATTGTGAATCTAGCCTTTTGCTTTTATTTAGAAAGCCAGAAAATCAACGTGGTTCCCTTTGATCTCCTCCTTTTTTTCCCGTCATTTTTCCAAATATCCCTTTGCACACATGAAATTTTCTTTTCTAAAACACACTTACCTTCAACTTGAACTATTTTAAGATAATTTTTTATTTTAGACATCATTACAATTCTCAATTATCTTTTCAAGAGCACTTTTAGCTCCTCCTTCCAAATCTCTTACGTATCTCCAGTACATCATTCCTGGGTGTGGGAGGACTCAAACAAAGGAAGAGTTTTAGAACACGTATTTTGGGCTTAATCAGAAATGACAAGATGCATATTTCAGCCACGATACAGTCGTTCTTTTCACAAAGATTTTCTGTTCTGTCTGGCTTCTTCCTGTTCTTTTTGTAGTTAGCACTTTTTTTGGGGGGGGTGGTGGGTTTTTTTTGGGGGGAACGGGGGTGTTATTGATTTCAAGAATATAGAATTTGGTTGATGTTCACACATTGTTCTCAATGCTATTTGGAAGTTGCAAGGTGATACTTAGAAACCATACGCAACTGTTCTGTAACACAGTGTCAAACTGGTTTGAAAAGAATTACAACTGTGCATAACATATTTAATCAGATTACAATTTTAAGCACTTTTAACACTCATCATTAAATCTTGTACACTGACAACAGGCTTTCTACTTTTTGAAGCTCACTAGTGTACTGTCAGCAAGACTCGCTGTAAATATGCCATTTTTTAGATTATGATACCAATTGATAAAAATCACAATTAGTGCTGCACTTGCCCTATTGTCTAGGTATAAGCCAGTAAATGGAGAGCTTTATGAAATACATTACATTTACTTGCCATACGTTTGGCAAGTTGGTTTTTACCTCCTCTTATATCAAATCCTTATAACCTGTCTCAATGATAACAGCCAGTTAATCATCACTAATTATTCAAGGGATTATTTCACATGCATAATTACAGTTTTTGGTTCACCAATTCCCTGTAAAATATTGGCCTATAAAAGCTCCTGTTAACCTGACCTTGCTGTAAAATAAGTTATTAAATGACCAAAGCTATTAGTGAAGAGAACTAAAGGCCAATGTGTGAAGGACAGAGGCAACTACCTCCATATTTAAAGATCTCTGTTACTAGATGAAAGTGTATATGAAGCCAAGGTCAATTAACTGATTACATCCTGATTCTCATCTGCAATTTTCTTGGGTAACTGAGTAGTAGCAATTCTGGAGTTGAATGAACATAAAGTTGAATAAAATTTTAGCATTTCATTCAAAATAAAAGATTTGTGGAAACAAGCAATAAATTGTAAATGTATTTTTTACAATGTTATTCCAAGTGATGAAATTAATAAAAGATGGTCTGAACTAAGAGACCACTGAAAAATTTAGAGATATAGGAAGCTGTTTAAAAGCTAGGAAGCGAAAGTAAGCAATAAAAAGTAAAGAAAAATGTCACTGTCCTAAGTACAAATACAATACACACCTATTAGGCACTGATTCAGTAAAACTATCTCTTTCATAAGTGTCTCATTTCTATTTTGGGTACTTCCGGAGGATGACTCCGAGTTGAATATGCACTGAATATGCACTAAGACCTGAAAATGGGATCACGGGAGCGATCACGTTGTGATCTGAGAAGTTCTTGGATTTCAAATCTATTCTCTGGTCTTTATATAAGTCAGCTGTGGCCAGATTTCAAAGGTCTTTAAAAAGAAAACTGTTTTCTGGGCTTTTCAGAGGATATGTAATTTACACTGGTGCAGAAAAGTACCCATCTCCTGGAAAGACCGGATACCCTAACAAAACACACTACCTGGAAGAAGAAAATGTTTTTGAAACACTACCACCGAATAACACGTGATCCCTTAAAATCCTCCCTCCAGATTGAGATTAATGCATACGTACAGAAACTTATTTCTTGGCTTCTCACAGCATTATATTTGGGTATCTGTTTAAATACATTGACCATCAACATCTGATAAATCTCATCAGATAAAAATATTTATAAATATTAATAAAAATGTCAGTAAATATATTTTTTATCATCCCGCTCCTTCCTGTTTTTAAGTATTACTTTTAAGGTTTCCTATGCACTCAGAGACTTGAAGGTGCAAAATAACCTGGACAATGGGACAGAGTGCACTCGGTAACCTTGCAGGCAATACCAATTTGGGGGAAAGCGGTCAATATGCAGGGCTGCTATGCAAAAGCACCTCAACAGCCTGGAAGGTGGGCTGATGTGGACCTCATGAATTTCAGCAAAGAAAAATGTCAAGTCCTGTGTCTTGAATGGAAGAATCCCACACAAGGAGTACAGACATGGGGCCAGATTGAAAGTCTTGCAGAAAAGACCTGAGGGTGCTGGTGGACAACTTGAACCAGAGCCAGCAGTGTGCCCTTGAAGCAAAAAAGGGCCAACTGCATCCTGGGCTGAATTACAAGAATGTAGCCAGAAGACCGAGAGAAGCGATCCTTGTCCTCTATTCAGCACTTGTGAGACCACATTTCGAGCGCTGTGTCTCATTTTGTGTCTCCCAGTACAAGACAGACAGAAGCATATTGGGATGAGGTCCTGCAAAGAGCCACAGAGATGGTGAGTTGGATGAAGCACACAGCATATAAGGAGAGGACAAGAGCTGTCTTTGTTCAGCCTGGAGAAAAGAGACAAAGGAGAGACCTTATTGCCATCTGCAACTACGTAGTGGGAGGATGTAGAGGAGATGGAGCCAGATGCTTCCTGGAGAGACATACGGACAGGACAAGAGGCAAGAAACACATGTTGGAGCGTGGGAAGTTCTCACGAAATATAAGAAATAAATCTTTTCACAAAGAAGGTGGCCTGATACTTGAACAGGGGGCCAGAGAAGTTGTGGAACCTCTATCCTTGGGGTTACTCAAAACAACCGTACAATGTTCTGAGCAAACACAGAACCAACTATACCCTACCTTGAGAACAAGTTAGAACCAGAGATAACAAGGGGTCTTTCCCAAACTAAGTGATTCTGTCTCTCTAAGTGTCTAGGAGTCTTTTGGGGACCGGTACAGATCATTGCACTATTTTAATAATCTACTCTAAATGGATAGATCTTTTTGCCCTAAAGGCTTTTCTTCTGGTAATTCACTAGCATGCAATTCTTGCATTAATAACATTTTTGCTCACAGTAAATTCCAGGAGCGCTACTAAGCTGGTAACAAGCATGTATTAATGGTTTTCTAAACTTGGCTCCTAAAATGTAGAACATTTGTTAATAATAGTCTCCAAAACTTACAGCAGATGCTCACTTCATTTGTTTTTGACAATGCAGTTGTTATCCCTCTGTAATCAAGAACACTTAAAAAGAGCTATCCTGGATCAGTGCAGGGTAAAATATAAGAACCTAGGAAAGCCTACCATGACATTTCCACCAGCAAACCCTCCCAATGCATTTCACTATGTGCAGTTCTGGTTTTGGTGCTGTGTTATTGTTTTTTTAGGATTCAGATTTTTATACAGATATAAGCATTATTGGAGATTAGAAAAATTAACTGAAAGAAAGAAAAATAGGAAGAGTACGAAAAAGAAAATAATATCTGAAACGTAAGCCTAATGAAATGAATCAAACCCCGAAATGAATCAAAACAGTATAAAAGACAGGATAATCTCAGGAAGCAACGAGGAAAAAATTGTTTACATTAGTATGGTTTGTAATAATTTTGATTTTACATGTAGTTCTGTTACTTCAAATATAGAGCCTCTGGGCAAAGAAAAAGCATTCCTCAAAGCATCCTTTTCTTCCCTTGTTCTCCCAATGAAGAGACAACAAACTCTTTTGACCACATTGTCCACTGAACAAATGTTCTGCAGTGTTCAACACCATCAAAAAGAAAATGAAAGACAAAGGTGAAATCCTTTCCTTTCAATGCATTTGAGCTGCAGCTTTGCTTGTGGAAGTTGCCAATTTTCCTCCGTCTCACAGTGCTGTCTGCCTACCGCTGACCTATTGCTCCCTCACATCCCAAAGCTGCGTTTCCAGTCCCTGGGGTTTTACAGTACCCCTCACCATCTTGCTCTCTTCTATGAAGTAAGGAGAGACCAAAAATTCACAGTGAGCTCATGTGTAGAAGGGAAACAGTTCAGCACTGTCTTGATTCTTCTCATATGAAATATTGCAACTTTTTGACTGAACTAGTTGAAAAATTGAAAGGAGAAGTATTTCTATATAGATCAAGTTGTTTCTTAAAGAAATGTTTCATATTGAATTAAAAAATGCTAAATAATGCAAAACCTGCCAGGTGACAGCTCCAGGGATAAGAAATGATTAGAAAGTGGCAAGGTTTTGGTTTGGTCTTTTGTTTGTTTGTTTGTGTTGGGTTTTTCTTAAATTTAAAGTAGAAAAGCAGTATAAACTTGGAGAGACTTAGGGATGATCTTTTGCAACAGAAAAGGCACAAGAAAATTACAGTCTACTGTTCTGCTATTAATCATGATGTTTAGTGGACAAAAAACTGCACTGAGTGGTGGTGTGTGAACAGTTTAAAGGACTGTATTTTAATACATTTTTGAAATTAATATCTGCAACAATGTGCTGACTGTACACCCGGTAAGAATTCTTACACAGCTGTATAATCCAAGGTGAATTTAGACACTGTCATGAAAATTAGTCCTGCATTCACGAGGTAATTCAGAGTTAAAACCACCTTATCAAAGAGCTGTATAATGACTTAGTTCCATATATCCAAGCAATATTCATCTGTTCAGCTGAAATGTACAACACAAATGTTCTTTGCATTACAAATGATCTCCCACCAGCAACGTTGTGTCTTGTACAGCAAATGCACTCCAGGAAAATAAGTAGCTTATAAAAAATCTCCTCCTCTCCCACAAAAATAAAAAGTTAAATTCTTTGCGGTAAATTACTTGGTTCTGCTTTCCTAGTCATACGTCTCTGAATCCATCACATAAACCAGTTCAGCCAATAACCTATGTAAAATGCAGGCTCCTAACGCAGTACTGCGAGAGGCGAGCTCTACTGGCAGAGCTACATGAAAGGGGTTTTGTCTCCACAGATCAGATATTTGCAAGTCAGCAACTGTAGTGGGGGAATCGTCAATGAAAGTGCTTGGTAGATGGGCTCGAGTCGGAGCCAGCAGCGCGCAGTGATGGTTTTTACATCTGTGATAACCGACAAAAGTTAAGCTGAAGAGGTACATGGGGAGCACAGCGTGAACAGGAGTACAGTACTAGCTTTTAATTTTTTACCATATTAACTTAAAGCATCTTAAGCTTCAATGGAAAGCTGGAATTGATGTATGCTGTCACAGATGACAGCATGCATCAATGTGCTATTTTAAGAGGCTAAGGAAGCCAAGAACGGCTGAGGAGAGAACTACTCCAGGGCTTAGAAGCAAAGCAGAAAGGCCAAAGGTGCAGAGCAATTGTATCGTTCGCCCGGCCTCTTCAGGAGAGGAGGCTTATCACCAGCAGCAACCGTCTGGCTGGAGAGAGGCTGGGACCTTCTCCTGACAAGTGCCATGGCACTATGCCGCACTGCGTATGGATGTATGGCTGGATGAGTAACTTGGCTTTCTGGCACTAGACAGCAGACACCTGTTCAAGGCAATATGCTCAAGGAGTGGGTTTAAAACCTCCCCTTCCCGATTTCTGGTAAAGATTCCAAACACCTATCAGGCCCTGCTGGGACTGACGAATTCATCCCACGTAACAGATTATTGCTGGGGTTTTTTGGGGGGGAGGGGGAGGTGGGGAGAAAAAACCCCAAAGGAACCCTTGAGTATATTGCTTCTCGCTTAGTTTCGCTAGTGAATTACCACTTTACAAAGAGCAGAATACAAACTTATTAGAACAGATTATTTTTGTATTTTCAATTTAAACATCATTATTTTTACCTGAAAATAAACTTTTGAGCAGACTCGCGTTTAGTAGACATAGATGAAGAAAAAGCACTAACTAGTTTGATCTAGTTGCTTTTCTGAAAATTGGAAGACTAAGAACCGAAACAGAATCAAATAAAATGGAATGATTTGCACAGCTCTGTCTACGGGATCTGCGGTCAGCAGTCATTCCGCATCCACCTTTTAAGGTTCACATATACACATCTTAAGTATGCTCTCAAGCAGAATTTCACACAACTGTAGACATGTTGGTAGATGTAGGAGACAAAAGTCATCCTTCCGTTCTGTTCCTACTCTTCCTTTTGGAGATGATAAGAAATTCATCATCATTATCTAGGGGAATCGCTTGTCCACAGGGATGGACGTGGCAGTTACTTTATGCAGCAATATAAAGATAAGAAGCTCCTTTAATTCCATCCATGAATGAACGAAGCATGTCTCCGTGCTCTCACATTAAATACTGCTCTTTCAGAATTAAACAAAACAATTATTTCATCACCATTTGAATTTGTTTCTCATAGTTACATTCTAGGGAAGATGAGAATTTAGTTCTTTGTTTTTAATGAGCTGAACATATTTTGAAAAGAGGCATACTACAATGATACTGGATAATCTTAATGCTGATATATAGGTATATAGCAGATGGGGTAGAGTGTTCATAAGTAAATTAAGCTTTATTACTTTTTCTTTGTATTTGCTTAAAGCATATTTGTGAATTCATAAAAATAATTCCTCTGGCTAAATGCACTTTTTAATTAGCTGAAATTCAGTGATACAGAGAAATGTAATATCTGTGACAAGACTGGTATCCAATTGCTCATGTAACTCAATATCTGCATTGTTGCTAGGGAATATCTTCACATCTCATCTGTTTTTCACCATGCTAAGACTATTCCTAACGTTAATATTAAGGTTACCATGTACTTCAGATGACAACAGGTTTATCTGCAGTTTAACTATTTGTAGATAAACCATACAGAAGTCTGTGACAACTAACCTTAGAACTACAGTAAGTTATAAAAGCAGGCTGAATTTTAGAGCGCTCTGCAGAAATTACTCCCTTTCTTATAAAATAGCTACTCTTCTAATGTGAGCATCACCTAATAAAAGGTCAGATTGTACAAGAACTGCTTACCCTACTGCTATAAGATTTTTACTTAGAATTTGGAGAGGCTTTTTTTGTTTCATTGTGCAAAATGGCTGTTTACTTTGTAACGTTAACCTGTCTCAGCAGCTTCAGAGCAGAGACTTGACGCATGCTCATAACCAAATCTTACTAGACTGAGAATAACCTGCAGTTGTGTGGTGCTTAATTATTTTTGAAAATCTGATCATGTGTTTATCTAGAGGAGTATGTGAGCCGAGCTCCTCAGAACACTGAACATTCTGATGGAGCTCCTCTGAAAATGGACACCAAGAATCACGTGCAATGCTAGAATTTTTAGTCTGGGAAGAAAATCACCATTCAGGGAAGTTTCCTTTAAAGACAAAAGTCTAAAAGTGAGAACTTATTTTATAAGTTGTTTTCTTCCTTACTGAGTTTCTTCTAATTCTTATTGTTTCACCTTTTTTCAGAAGCCATGCAGATTGCTAGCAACATTTTGTATACGAGCAATAGAAACCAAAAACTGCAGAATAATTTAAAACTGAAGAAGCCTCTGTGGAAGTAAGTAGTTATCTCAAAAGAATTATTTCATGCAAAGGTAATAAATCTATTCAGTAAGCAAACAGAAGAAAAATAAAACAATAAATGAGCCATGAGCACACGAAGCAATAAAAATTTAGCAGAACTGCCATCTAAGGCAGCAAAACAACTAATCACAGGGCATGAGAAAAAAAATACTGACTATTAGGAGAGTTTCAGCTGAATGTTTAGGCTTGCAATGCAGACAGTCATTTTGCTGGCGATGCACAACGAAGATGGAATTCTGAATACTGTATGAAGTTTTCAAATGCTGTTTGAGAGTTGATGCTCTATGCTTTTATTTTCACAGACTGTCTGGTGTGTAACAAATGTATAAACAACTGAATATGCAACTTCTACATACGATTGGCGTGAGTAGCATGATAATACCACACACTGCAACAAGTTATGGAAAGCACGTTAGGAGAGGGAAGTAAATGATCAGCAATATGTTCCAGCAACAACAACAGAAAAGAAAAAGCAAGCAGTAGTACTAGTGCCATCAGTGGTAAAGTAGCAGTAAATATTAAATTTGTGCCTTGGACAATGCAACAGCAGCAATTTCACTGTTGCTCCAAAACAGTTGTTTTGGGTATTACAGTGCAGGCAGTATACAAAGTACCTGGTGAAATATTTAAGGACGATAGCATAGGGCTAAAGATAAGCATTAGTCTTGACTGAATTACATGGTGATCGTTAATGTAAATCAAGCTCCAATTTTTATTCTTTAAATGGAGCTTTAAAATGCAATAATATATAAAAGTGATTGCGACGAATGCACTCAGATGATCTAGATTCCTCACCGCTTTCTGAAAAAGAGTTACTAGAAACCTACTAGATGCTTGCAATCTGAATGATGCAGTGAAAATCAAGTTAATAATGGCTGTAATAGAAATATTTCTTAGAAATACATCCCATTAGTCTGAGAATGAAAGCTTTTCCTTCTTCCGCTTTATAGAAGACTTACTACATGGACTGAGCGATTTCCTAGTGAAAGTAAGAGGTATTATGTATTTTTGGCAATAGACCAAGGTCACTGAAAGCAAAACAATAATGTGATGACTACATGACACAGGTAGTTTTCATGCTGAAAACTGAACAGCAAGACTTCCCATTTTCTGCCAAAAAAGTCACAACAAATTTCCTTATTCTACTATATAAAATAGGGCAAGACAGACACCAAAGAACTGAATCTGCTCCTGGCATTCACATTTAACAAAACAAACGAATAATTTGATAACATTAGGAAAATGCCAAACCATGAACATTTATGGAGGAAAGGGCTGAGAGTTGACCAGAGCATCTAAGTCTCCATCTAAGAAAAAACAATAAAACTGAAAGAAGTGTAAACCTGGCAGCAAAGTAGAATCTAGTAAGAAACTCAGGATGGACAAATGTGACCTGGAAATAAGGCACATATTTTAAGGATAATTAATCTTTGGAATAAGACACCAAAGGATACCACCGCTCCCCTTCCCAACACCACCACCTTTTTTTTCCACCTTTTTTCCTCAGAATCAGATGGAGGATGGGCTCAGTAATACCAGCATGAACAAAATAAAATACAAGGGTACAATGGCCTGTAATAAATTAGATTATCTCATGACACTATTGTGCCTCAAACTGTGAAAGCTCACTTTTAAATGAACAGGAGAAAAATCTTTTTCTGATCTCACACAATATTAACATGTTGCACTGTTTCACTTAGCAGAATTCAGTTATTTGAATTTTGAGTGACGCTGTCCTATGACATATACACAGCTTTATAGTCAGTGTTTAATACAACAAAAGGACAAATATCCCATTCAAGTCAGAGCTGTTCTGATCCCAGAGCTCCCATTGCCACGTGAACCGGAACCAGAAAGCAAATACACAGTATTGATAGATTTGTGGTCTGAAATAAGTATTATGCCACCTAAAAATCATGTAAATTCTTAATATTGACTGTATTCTGCTGTATGTTATGTAAGAACATCTCACAGCTAAATTAAGTAACTGTCAAATCTTTAAATGTTTCAAAAATCCATTTGATTTTAAATCTCTTTTGTGTCTCAAGGCAGCTCCTTTGCTTTATTTATTTTGGGCTGTGGGTTGGGGTTTTTTAGTGGTGGTGGTTTAAGATTTTGTTCTGTTTCTTTTCGCAAAGATGTGTGTTGAAAATGCTCTATTGTTGCCATTGATGAAGTATCCTCTCTATTTCATTAAAAATTAAATAAAGACCCAAGGGGTTGAAGGAAAATGGATTTTTCATTTTTCTCTCTTTTGCTCTTGAGAATGATTTATGAAGTACAAGTGCATTCATAAACTAGATACTATACCCTGGAGAAAATAAACTAGATATTATTCAATTGTTAGTGGTTCATATTATAAATGGCCACCACCAATTTTACATTGTTTGTTGAAATCATTTTTAACCACATAACTCTCACTCAAACCATGAAAAATTGGATTGAAAAATGCCCCATTTATCATCCAGATCAAAACTTAAACTCACATGTCTCTCTTCCACAGTTAAACCCCAAATTATATTGTCATGTTTAATTCCATTCATTAAAAGTTATGAACACATTGAGATAATATGTTGTTACAAAAGCTGGTCATTTGCTTGGCTGTCAGATTGAAGAAGCACGCATAAATGCGAACCGTTAGGTAGGACTTACTAGAGGATTTCAGCCTTCACGCAATCCGGCCCTTAGTGCCAGTACTATGCCGCAGCTTTCGAATTCCACCTGCCTTCAACAGCCTTTCTTTCCCCTGCAGGTATATTTTACCTGGGTGGGACGTTGGGACACCAAAGAGTGGCATGAGAGATCCCTAATGGGCATCTCATACCTGTCAGGGATCTCTCCCTAATGGGCAGGACGTATGCATCCCTATATTCAAGCAGGATTTTGGATGCTCAATATCAAGGGCGAGCCTTGCAGAATTGGTTGTGCTGCTTTCTCAGTTACATGCACTTCCCCAGTTGTCCTCCAGAAGCCTGCAATACCCCCATTCTTCTGAATGAAGCGTTCATGAAGTGAACGTGAAGGAACGGGTAAAGATGGATCCTTAGACTTGCCTAAACTGCGTTTGTCAGCAAAACTGACACTGGCAGAATGGCACTTGGGCTACATTCTAGGGGAGGGAGCAGGAGTACCCTGTGTGACACAAACGCACAGATGAGCTGGTGTGAAACGAACATGCACCCTTGAAATATTCTCCAAGTCTTGGAAGTACTTGAAAAAAAGACCAGTTCTCCCTTAAACCCCTTCTCCCTGTACAATTTCAGAGATGATCTGCACATAGTTAATATTTATAAGCCTTCCCAAAAAGAAGCTAATAGATACTGCCACTTCATAACGGTAGTAATTTAAGCAGACATTGAATAGGGCTTTTATTGGTGCTGTTGTCAAACGTGCAGTCAAGTTAACAGAAATCCGTTTTTTTTAATGGATCTCAGTTTATTAAACACAGGTGATTTTAGAAAAATGGTTTAAAACTTAATGCGAGCCCATATTATCTTATAGGGCTTGACTTATTCCATCTTGCCGTTTCAGATACTACTACTGACAGATAGCAGCTACACCGGTATTTAAAGTTCAATAAATAGCCACTGGCAGTAGTATTGCAAGGAGCTGCGTGTAACCACCACCTCTGCAGCACTTTTTTTCCACTCCTTCCTAGCTGCAGAGCTACAGCTACCGCAGCAAAGCTTTCAAACAGTTCACATTTATTGCAGCCATGTTGGAGAACATAATTACCCTACACTAGCCCTATGTAAGAGCATCTCTGAAGTTTAATTAATGATGAGACAAAGAGTGCCTTAAGCACTCCATTTTCAGGAGGCAAAGTGATCCAATCCCCATCACGTAAATATTTGCTAGCTCCAGGAGCATGTGCAAGGAGCGTAGAAGGGAAAAATGACGAGATTCAACAAAGCTGCCTAACCTCGCCAAGGTTAGAGGTATTCCCAGCTTCACAACATTGGGGTTTCACTAAGCTAAAGGAAGATGACACCTCTTAGTACCTATTGTTCGGTCATGTTGTTTGGTAAACTCTGGAAGCCCTGGCACATGTGAGGAGTAGGCGTTTATTTAATGTAAAGGTCTGAGGATACCTACTTTGTCACACCAGGGAGGCGGTTCAAATGCAAGACAATTAGCTGTCTAGAGAAGTCATGTTCCAGACAGGAGCAGAAATACCAGCAAGAGCCTCTTTTCTCCTATTAACAAGACAAGTCCACTGAGAACCAATCAACCCTGCCACTGCAGAGCCTGTGTGAGGATTGTTCTGCACTAATAGACTGGAAGAAAGTAAATAATGACTTTTTAGTATTCTGAAAGCTCTCTCTAAATCACAGAAGGCTCTAATAGCATAGTTACACATTTAAAAATAATATTCACGTTTCAGTAACACGAAATGCTGGGAATGATTCATAGAGTAGGTTTCAAAGCCTTCCCATCCCCCATCACATCACAAAATAGCAAGAAGCTGTTACAGAAAATGCTTTGTGCTTTACAAACATGATAGCTTTTGTTTAGTGCCTCACCAGTTGGCCTTTAAACAATTACTGAAATAGCATTTTTAAACTGAGCACTAAATTCAGCTCAGTATTTTAAGAAAGGCAATGAATTTGGGAAGGATGCAAATCACACATTGAGTGTGCTTATGTTTCTTCCTCAGTAGACGCCTAGAACAATCCTGGGCAAAAGCGAAGCGGCCGTTTGCATGTGGATGGAGCAAGGATGTACCTCTGCAATGTCTGTCTTATTTAGACCTCTTTAGAACATCAAATTTGAGCATCGGTTTGCCACTGCTCATTCTGCTGACCTTCTGCGGCATGCCAGCCATAGGAAAAAGGCACACACGCTTTACAAGAAAGAAGGAAGAGAATACATTCAATAACAGGAATGTGCTTAAAGTGTTGCGTATACGACAATACGGAATCATCTCAGTTTATTTGTAACCACAAATTTGGCGGTGTTCCAGGAATGAAAACTGGGCCCAAGAATATATCCCCAGTGGGACAGAAGATTATTTTGAAAATTGCATACAAGAAAAGACTAAGGCTGCTGCACTACAGGAAAAGGACAAAGCAATACTTGGGAACTGGCTAAAAACTTCCATGGCCAAATACAGTGGATTCTTAAAGCAACAGACAAGTGACTCTAGGTGGAATGGCTGCACGTACACACTAAGGTACAACACAGGCCTGTTGCAACAGTAGAGTCATAGTATTTGTAACAGACATTATTTGTAAATACTTCAGAGCAACTGCTGTATGTATACCACTGTCCATGTATATTATAACTGTATATCATCTAAGAATGATACTATGTGCAAGTGCTATTTCATACGTGTTTTCTCCAACCGTGATCACATTGTTTTCACATAATATCTTTAGCTGATTTTCTAAAATAAGCAGACAGACATTCATCATACCATACAAAACAATGAATTTTATCAAGACCAGTGTATTTGCACAACTGTGCAACAGTGCATTCCTGTGCACAACTGTGTAACAATGCATTCCTGTGCACAACTGGTTATTCTAAACAGAATATGTCCTTTTCTTTCAACCTACACTTGACTTTCCTCTCCAGTTTAATTTTTCCAACAACTCTCCACCGAGCTAATTTGTTCTTTCTGGGGGCAGCATCTTTGACAAGTATTTCTGAAATGGCACAGGAGTGATCTTCAGGTACGATACTGTAGTTTAACAGTCTTTTCAGCTGACTACTGGAATACGACACTACACAATAAAACTTCTGCTCTGCAATTCCAGAAAGGCTTCATCATGGATGAAGAAACAAACTTCTCAGGAAAGGACTACTTGCTTCAATGAACAACCACTGCAGAGCAGCAGAAAAATGAGAAGAGGGTCTGCACCCTAAATCATCTCATTGATTATAGTACCTACAGCTGTAGGCTACAGCTGCTTACTTAAAAATCCTATCCAACTCAATTCACATATGCTTACTTTTATTTAAAGCGTGTTATTGACAGATTCTTTCTCCAAACTGTTAGAATAACATTGTGGGGAAAAAAGTAACAATAAAAATGCAATAATCTAGAAAAGACAGCTTTCCTCAGATTTTCACAGTTGAAGCATGATGTTCCAATAGGGAGATACAGAACACAGTAATTTATGGCCATAGCCTGCACGCTCCTTCCTGCACCATCCTCTCCTCCCACCAGATTCATACACTACATTACTTTGGCATTAGACTAGTACTCCTTAAAAGCTGGCTTTCAGCCCGGATTCTGTTTGCAATTAAACCGCTACATTGTTCAGATTTATATAAGCCAAACTAGACATAAATGAAAACAAAAAAACCCCCAAGAAAACCAATAAATCCCATTAGTTGTGTAACTCAAAATATAATTGCACAATGGCTATTCAAATATTCCACACCTCTTCTGTAAGAGATAGCGTGTAATATATCACTGCCTGTTTCAGATATGCAGGAAGCTGTGAGGGATGTGGTATGATTACTCAATAACTTCATTAGCTTATTTAGAAACTACACAGAGATAAATTATACAATGCAGAATATCACATACCTCAAAATAGGTTCTATTTTTCTCACAATGTAATACAAAGCTTTAATTAAAAAAAAAAAAAAAACACAAACAAAAAACAAAAACCAAAAACAAAACAAAAAAACCAACAAAACCACTGTCTTGGAATAAGTAGCAATTTGATGCCTAGGCTTTTTGTGTCACCCAGCTGAATATGTAGCACGGGTAACAAACAGGGCCAACAGGAGAGGATTGGCTGCGCCTGCGGGCATCCATCGCTCTTCTCCTCCCCAAACCAAGGAAATCCCTATGGGGGAAATCTCCATTCTTCATTAAGAATGTCTTCATTAAAAACCAGGTGAGTCAGGAGTTACTGCAGCATTTGTAGCCATTCGTACCCAGACAGAGTAGTAGCATCCTAACCCACATTAGCGCCCTTCTAATTAGTCCAGCTTTGTAATTCATCTGCAAAATTTTGTTCCTCCGGTTTCCTCAGAATCTAATTAGGGCTGTCATCACTCTGCTAACCAGCGCTAATCACCCACTTGCCGGCTGCTTGGGGCAGGTCCTGGGATCTCCCGTGTGGAGGGTGCAGGTTTCACTCAAGTTTTCCAGGCTCAGACCAGAGGTGAGCCGCCCCGCAGCCAGCAAGCATGCCTCCGGAGGGACAAAATGCTTTCATCAGCCTTCCCAGGCAAAACCCCGTCAGGTTCTATATAATAGCCATTTCCTAAATGGTAGTTACACAGCATAATGATCCATGCTGCACCAAAATGAAATGTATGCTCAAATACTTCATTTGATTTTTTTTCTTTTCTAAAAGGAATATAAAAAAATAGATATGGGATCCAACGAGCCAGTACGCCCTAACAGAGCAGCCTCAGAGTATTAAGAAACGATATCATAACAGTATCAAGAATTATCATAGCACTAAATTATCACATTCAAAATATTATGAAGACCATTAGTTGTTACCTTTCAAGAAATACTTAAAATTATTTGCGTGTGGAGAAGCAATGGCTGTTCAATGTTGTTTGGGGGGGAAGAGGAGCCCTCGGCAGCAGTGTAATGTGTCCTGCAGACGGCAGCCCCAGCTGCTCTCTTCACACCTCCATCGAACACGCAAGCAAAGAGGTAGGAGAAGCGCAGCGACAGCGGGGCATGCGGCTCCTGCCATCCTCAGCAAGCGGGTTGGTGCCTTGGAACTTGCTGGTCATTTGGAAATTAGCTGTCACACCCATAGAAAACTAAGTGAAGATATCATTGTTAACGTCACCTTCACCAAAATGCTTCACGATGGAGGATTGCTAACACATATCAAGTGCGAGGGGACAAATTCCCGTTCTTCATTACGCTGAGTCTGAGGGTTGGATCACACCCTATATCTCTGTATTAGGAAATACATATCAGAAGATGTTAGAACGTATTTCCTATGTTTTCAAGACAGATGTGCACATCCAGGATAAATAAAAGTATCTGAATGATTTGAGAATTATAACATCATATTATTTATACTATTTTGTTTGTAATAATAATTTTGAAATATTTGTAAGTTCTAGTTTTAAGACACGGGATACAAAATCCAGTGACCGAAGAGGCCCACAACGTATTTTTAAGTACTACAGTAAATGTACATGAGATTGAAAATCATACAGTTGATCTCTTTCACAAATAGCTTATTATCCAACAAGTTAGGATAGAGATTCAATACCGGAGTACATGAATGCGTAAGGAGGATTAGAGATGGCTCTGAGGATTGCTCCAAAGGGTAGGAGCAGAAAATGATAAAAAGCCAGCCAATACAGAATAGTATGGATTAGTATGGGAAAAGAGGCAAAGCTAAAAGGTGAAAACCTGATTGAGGAAAATATGCAAAGGGTAAGCAGTGTAGATTAAATGAGCTAAGAGATAAAGACAAATTATATCAGGACTTCGGAAAATGCTTTGACTGCTAGGATCGGATGCAGTAAAATTCAGCGATGCTGCAGAATCGCTTAAAGAGAAAAACTAATAATGTTTGGAGTTGTGGGAGTGGAAGATTTCTCATCAGATCTCTACAAAACAATTACCAAGGAAGGTGAAGGACAGGAAAAGAATAAAGAAAAGACAGAATTTAACTGTATTATCGAATGAAAACCGTAAGGCTCAGGTAAAAATGGATAGGAAAAAAAGCAGGTAATATGTGAAGTCTGGAAAGGAAAAGTGCAGCCATCAGTGGAAATCAAGAAAAAGGTAATTGAAAAATTCAGAGAAAACATGATGAGAAGCCCAGTTTTGAAAACAGAGCTGTGTGGCCACATAGTTACTTTCTTTTCATTGTTTATTTCTTCCTTTCTTTTGTCTTGGTTTTAAAGTAGCCTGTCGGAATGGTCTCCAAGTGTTAGAGAACAAGCATCACTTGCATGAAAAGACTGATTCATTTTTGGAGTATTTCTCAGAAAAAGTTTTCCTATTATCTAAACAATTACCTTCTTGAATTAAAATATACCATAAATTCCTAATTGGTGATGTATTATGTCTCCTCTGTCTGTCTTTCTATTTGTTCCAGGCAGAAACTCTACCATTTTTGCACAGAAAAGAATACCACGTCAATAAAGGTTTTATCTCCCTCTCTCTCTTCCATTTCATTTGTAAGAGTGAGAGTTTTTGTGCTGTACTCTGCAAATACACACACTATTGTACAAAATTGATACTTTAGCCTTTTCAGCATTCTCTTTAGGATACGCAAGTCTACTGTCTCTGCAGATACATTATGAAATGATTGATTCTGCAAGAGTATTCCTTTGTACTTTTGAACATTTTAATGATACAAAAATAAATTGAGTTTGGAACTTTCCATCCTTTTTCTCTCTTTTCTCTCTGAGGGGAACATGCAATATTTTTTTTTCCTCTGGGAAAAAAAAAAAAAAGGCAAAAAAAAGCAATCACACTTCAACCATTAGTTCTCACTGAAATTGCAAAGCATCATACTAAATGTACCAGCATCCCTTTGACAGACATATAAGAGTACCTACTCACTAGTGTAATGGAAAAAGTTAGTGATTATATATACCAAAGTGATTGAGCCAACGACGACTCTAATGGAGGGAAAAAACCTTGATTAATAACGAGCGCCACTAAAAGAACAGATTGTTTTATGAGGAATGAATCACAAAGAAAGTAGCAATGCAGTATGTCCTTGTCCATTGGCTGAGAACTGGTAAGGGAAAGAATAAAAAGACAAATGCCTGAAGATCAGTAACAGTTTTACTAGAAAGATTTTAAAATAAATTTCTCCCCTCATCTCCTCCAGTTCACAGTGTGCAGATGTATCAGAATAGGTATTACATGGTTATATGTTTCTGGAAATCTCTTCCATATTAACTGTGCTGCTGTTTTCATGGTTTGTACTTAATGCATGTGAAACTAAGGAGGATGCAGAATGATTTACCACAAAGCACTTCTTTTGTACGTTAAGTTAGCATACCATTTCTATAAATTAAATACTGTGTGTTTACATACTCCTAAACACTGAAATGTACACACACCCACCCACAATCGCCTTTGAATAATGTTGATCCAGTTAATACACAGGGCAGGAAAACCTTTTCATCATTAAAGAAGGCAAAGTTTCAAGATAGGGATACAACGCATGTTTTAGTCTAATGCCAGACATTTGCATGCAAGCAATGTTCAGTAGTGAAGAAAACAAATCAGTGTCTAAATGAATCATTTACTACGATTCCAGAAAAGCCTTTCTACTTTTATTTAGACAAACATCTTGATTTTTCTAAAAGACAAAATATACTTAAAGAGCAATCATAAAACACCAACATATCTCAGCAGTCTTGGTAATCCCATGATACTTTTAGAAGCATAAAGAAAAAGGTAAGGTTTGAGAACTGCCCAAAACAGGAAATCCCATACAATCGGTGAAACTCTCTACAGCTATCAGCAAAAGACTGTTAGGGATCCTACTGTAAATCAACTTCCTTGTTATTTATAGCAAATACTAGAAAACAGAACTTGAGAAAAGAAAAAGTCCAAAAAGAAAACCCTTAGATTTTTTTTTTTCCCCTGCTTCTGCTTCTTACCTCAAAAATAACTTTGAGGTAAGATCTGAATCAGAAATTACAGTTTTGGAGAAAATACTGTTTTATGAAGTACGTAGATGAGCTTTTTAAAATACATTTTAGAAGTCACCAGCTCTGATTCCAAATCAATTTTGCTATTTTACCATAAAATGGTTGTTCATGGCTGGCCGACACTCTATAGCCAGATTTTCCAACTACCCACGTGAGACTGAGACAGCACAAAAACACAAGCCACCACTCTTCTGTGAAAGCAAGGGATAAATATGCCTCCGCTCTCACGTAACTCCAAGGAGAGCCAGGAACTGCAGCCACCACCAACAGTGGTACCCACCGTTTCCATTGGTTTGGTCCTTTAACAGAGTGTCTGAAGGGTGGCTTTAGAGATACAACAGGAAGCCCATGAGGTGCCAACAGTTTCAGACTGACAGCACTAACCATCAGAACACAAATCTCATCTAGACAGTCTTGTGCCAATCCCCCTGTGCACTTACCCACTCGGCACCAACATAAACCAGAGGAGATACTGCTGAGATTTAGTTCTTGGTCCATCTCCCATTTGTGTTTGAACGCTGCTTTGCGCATTCCATGCACTGCATCCCCCCCTTCAAAATTTATTCACACCAGAGGTTTCCCAACTACTTTCTCCAAAAAGTTACGAAGCAGATGGGCTGTATGCACAGGCACACACATAGTAAAAACTGTGATAGTCATCAGTAAGTCTGGCATCACCAGCACCAGACTATAATGAAAAATCACCTGTGCTGCTACAGTTCTGGATATGGACTTAATCAACCTATTCCATTGCTTCTACTTTTTATCAATTTTTTACTTGTTAGAGTTGCTTAAATGAAATCATCATAGCCAGAATGACTTATTTGGTGCGTATTTGTTTCTAATCTTCTCAGGGGAATGAACAGACCTGCTTTCTTAAGACCTGCAATCCTAGCCTCTTTAGCAATAACACTAACCAGATATTGGCTTTTTTCCTGAAAACGTCAAGATTTGTTGCTCTACAAGAAATTGTTTCAGACGCAATGTCAGAGTATTGCAGCTTGAGAAACCTATTGGTGAAAACAAGAAAAAAATCTGAATGCAGATAAATAAATAAAGCCCACCCTACTAACATGATTTGCAAACCAATACCTGCCCACTTCTCATAGGGACAATGCTAATTTATATATTAAGAATACAGGAAACAGTTGAGGTTAATGATGAATAATAAAGAATTTGGTAAACAGACTGCAAATGGTACATTTCTGATGTGGTAAGCTTTGCAGAGTGCTTGAATATTCTGGCTCTGAATCAGCAGAACACTTAAGTAAGTGTCTTAATAGGACAATTATACCAATAAGTATAAAAGTCATTCCATTGATTTTAGTGGCGTGACTCAAATCTAAGTGCATGCATACTTTAACTATTTTCCTGCATAGTGACCTTTAGCATCCATCTAAATAGGAGCATATGCTCAATTCTACATTTGTAGTTATTCCTGACCTCAAACTGAAGTTTTATATTCCACAGATATCGCTATATTTTATTTTGAAAACAAGGTAATAGGCTTCCTTTCACTGTTGTTTAAAACCAAGCTTCTTGCTGCTGCCATAGAACAGAACAGTAGGCTCAACAAAATAGAAATAGGAATCGGGCAAAATCCATATTGATGACACTGTATTATTAATAAATTACCTACTGTGAACTTTCCATGAATTATTAAAGCAAATAAATCCTATTTTAAAGTGTTATAGATACTAGATAATTTATAAATATGGGATCATTGAATTATAATTCAATCTTTTCCCCTGATCTCTGTCTGTATTTCCATTTCCAAATGGCTTTTAAAATGTCCATGCAGTATTATTGGGTTTATGTATGAATTTCAATGCTCCTACTTCAATGCAGCGTTGTCAAGTTTGCTATATACCTGATGCACTGTAGGTACCATAAAAGGATAGTTGCTTATCCAGAATCTGCTCTTTGCTATGAAGTGGTTCTTTGCACCACACTTTCCAACAGGCCGTACACAGACGCCCTTTTCCACCAACACTTAGAGTTATTCCTGTCCCTCGCTCCTGGATCGTGTGTGTAATTGTATTTTAAGGAGACCGAGAGGGGAAGGTGTACGTCAAGTACTCAAACAACTTTTACTGGTAAGTAACTTTTCTTTCTTCTAGAAGTTGACTTCTGCTCTCTAACAGTTGACGGCTCCCAGCAGTTCTGCCATCAGATTTCTGGAAGAGAGTCTCAAAGTGCTCCGAATAAGCAATGACTGCAGACGTGCCCTGCCTAAGGCTAATTTGAGGATGGCATAGCACTGAGGAAAGGTATGGCTAAGCGTCCAGCATGCTGAGGTCCGGGTGCTGCTGCCTGAGCTCTGGCAAAAGGCACTGAGACAGGCTTGAAATTCTCTGTTCGTACTTGTACAGACAGCCTGCACATATGCAGAGATCCACTGGACAAATGTCGTGCAGAAACTGCAAATTTTAGTTTCCATCAGTGGGATGTATAAGAGCTGGGTGACTGTAGTGGGTCTGTAGCTATGCAGTTGAAAGAAAGATTCTTCCTGACACTGGGGATGTGAGATAACAAATTTCTCCAAGGAGGTTTCTGAAGAGGTCAGGGAGAGTAATCTCCTGACAAATCTAGATTTCCCCAAGTTGCTGGCCCTAAATTTCTCAACTCTATAAGGAATAAGCCACCCTGCTAAAACAGTTTTGATATATCCAGTCTTACTATCTTGATATGTTTTTTATGTTGAAAATAAAACGTAAAATCTCCTCAAATGAAGGAACAGAAAATACAGGGACAAGCTCTCTAGGCTTGTAAACCTATAGAGAGCTTAATGGAAAATACTGTGCGTTGGAATGATCTATTTTTATTCCAGTAAATGCAATTTCTCTCTCTTCTGCCTGCTGTGTTCCAAATACAAATCAAAAGAAGTCTGCAGTAATTAAATTAAGAGCTTACACATACTGTTTTGGTTTGTTTTCATACAGTTTTTTTCCATACTTGACACCTTTTTATATTTTTATTTTTTCATCTGAATTTAACACGTACCACAAAGGATGGTACCACTAAGACAGTGTTATGTTACCACTGCTCATACTTTCCCACATAAGTCCTGACCTGCAGCACCTCTTCTTTTCTTTCAAGTACTGCGGTACTTGGGTTCAAAAAAAAAAAAAAAAAAAAAAATTGACAACTGCAGTTGTAGTTTTAAGATTTGGAAGAATGCCTATCAGGGATTAGGATTAGATCAGTCTGCTTACACAGAGTTTTATCTAAATCTCTGGAGGCAGAACTTTAGTATACTAAGCCACCTGAAAGCTACGTAACGATTAGTATCCAAGAAAATCTCCAAATAATTTTTCTGGGAATGGAGGAAAGAAGAGCTGCAGTAGAGGTTGCTGCAACGAAAGAGAGATGTTCAGAATATTAATTCTGATGTTGTTTTTTTTTTTTCTTAGCTGTTAACAAAATCATATTATCACTAAAAGGCACTGTTACATGTAGTCTTAAGTGAAATTAAATTTGGACAGCAGTCTTTTAGAGATCACACGCCATTGAGGAAGAGGATGAATGCTGTGCTCTGTCTCATCGCCCCCGCTCCAGAACACAGCGAGGCTCACAAGTGCACAAACACGCTTGGCAGTTTGAGCAAAAGATCTTGCAACTGCTGTGTTGCTGCAAGCCTGTCTTAGGATTTCACCAGGGCAAGAGGCACCTTTGAGCCCTCGTGCCTAAAATGATTTGAGTTCCTCTAGTGATTTGATACTTCTTGCCTCGCTGTTTGCTGACAGCCTGGGAAGGACAATTCAGTGCTGATTTCCTTCTAAGGGAGACAGCAAAGCGTTCAACCCCAGCAGCGTTCAAGTAGTCTGGGGAACTGCTGTTCGGTGCCACAGGCCTCCCTTGTGCTGGAAAGCATCAACAGTCGAAAGGTAAAAAGAACAGGAGATGATCGCTTTTGTGGAAGTATAAGTGAAATGTGTCAGGCAGAAGATATACATTTAATCATTTATTGCCTTTTTGATGCTAGCAAAATACATCACAGAATGTACTCACACAATCCTTCTAATGCTAGTAAAAGCACATATACTATATTTATAGATACAGTATATAGTGATCAGCTTTATTTACTCCAAAATACGTTTTATCAGTAAAATTATGGCCTACAGGCACAAAACCAAAAATATATTAATACTGTAAGTATTTCTGGTCTTTGGTCAGCATTGATCGTTTGAATTATTCATTTTATCTTTCCTGTTACTGATTCACTGGTTTATGCAAGATGTTGGAAGAAGAAAGAAACAACTCTACCAGATATGTGCTTTTGCTAAACTAAACTCAGATAGATGATTAAGCTAAGTTAATACATCAGTGATTTGTAAAATGAGACTTTAAAGATTGTAAAATAATTTGAGTTGCATAAGAATACATTTATCTTAAAGGACAGACCCTGGAATATTGCAAGAAACTATCTCCATGGTGAATTACTGAGAAATTACATTGCCGCAATTCTATAGCAACTTCTATTTCTTTATTTTATGTACATAATTAAAGGAGTAATGACATTTCACTGCTTGATAGTTCAAGTTATCTCTCAGATATGCTTTAATTCTATCTTTAAAAACAGTTTTGATATTACAAGTAGAAACAAGGAAAATATATGAGATCACGATTCAAATGTTAGGGTATATATGCATGTGATTTTTAGTACCGGACAATGTGAAAAATGTCACCTTTGCAGCATGGATTTCCATTGGTATCAAATGGAGTTTTTGTTGCACTAAAGAATAAGGAATAAAGTGTGCTATGTCTACTTTGCTATCTCTGCAACTTACACTGACTCTGTAAACGTATCTTGGAAACACTATGAAATATATTGCTAATGCATTTTTAGCCTGTGAAAGTTGGAATGAGGTTCCAGTGAGACAAGTTAATGAGATACAAGCATAATAATTTGCCAGGCACTTTCTGACATCTTGGCTAGGAGTAGTAAATACAGAATAAAAGTTTTATATTAATATATAGAACACACTGTAAAATTGAAACAAACACTTTATGGAATTATGGGGGAGGGAAGAGGAAGGAAAAAAAGAGAAGAAGAAAAAGCCTGTCAAACACAGTTAAGGCTTTGCTATTCGAAGTTTGAATAGCTGGCTATTCCTCCTTATCCATAATTCACAGTTGTTGGGTCTAGCCTTTCAACAGCGTAAAACGGATTGAACGTTGAACACAATCATTCTAAGAAAGTCTCTATACCTAGGCAAGGTGAATACTCCTATTAGAAAGCTGATGTTATTCTCAGGAGATTCAATGAACCTACGCTTCCTCTCCAGTTAGTGTCTTTGTTTCCTTTTGATTCTTCAGATTCTTTCAAAATTTAGATCAAGTTAATAAAATGCTCAAGACAGACCAGAGCCCTGATTGAAGAATCAAAAAGCAGACTCCAGAGCTGGGAAGCTGCAACCTGTGAGCATTTTTTGAAACAAAACTTCATGGATGTCCAAGAAGGTCCACAAAAAATGGAGACCAGCAAAGGAATGGCTAGCTTCCACTATCATAGCATAGCTGTTACCCATTTTTATCTCAGTTTAAAAGTTTCTAGGACTGAATGCTCACAGAGATCTAGCTTCAGAAGCTTACCGTAATGCGTTATTAATATTTGTAAATTGCTTTCACAACCTTTAACAAAAGTGAAAAGGACAGTATTGTTGCAAAGTATTTTTCATTGATTGCCTGGAAATTCCCAGCAGTCAGTCTCCTGTTTCACTGTGGCAATATTGATAGAGAATCTCTGATATAAGAACCAGTAGAAATGAATGTTTAAGGTCCTCAGAGCAAACCATCCACTGTATGGAGGAGAAGCCTCAAGCATTTTAAATGGTACTACATCTAAAATAGAAACTGCAAAGCATGCTTTATCTTTTATAGCTTGTAAATCCAAACGCATCTTGAAAATACGAATACCTTAAAGAGGCATTATACAAATTATCCAGGAAACCACATTTCATCTTGAAGGCCTCTAATATTATCAAGACTTGGCTATGGCTAGGAGCTATTGCATCTGCTTAAGGACTTCACTGCAGAACTCTTCCCTGATTGTACAAACTAACAGGAATTTATAAAATAGCAACATAAGACATGGTTTATGAGAGTGATGTCTAATCACATACCTAGTATACTTAGCAATGCAGATAAATCAAATTTTTCATCCATAAAGTTTGTTACTGTTCAATAAGAACAATAAACTGTCCCATAAGCAAAATGGATGTTTTTCTGTGTTTACAGTTGAAACTGCAAATATAATAAACCATAAAGCACAATACCTGCCAACCACAGGTACAATAATGTTTTTTCGTTTTAAACACAAAAGCTATAATTTGAAAGTAAATGTTCCTACTGTTGCAAGACTGGGCCCCTGGTTTTGATATCAAATATCAGCATCTTACAAAGAAACAGGATATATGTACCACGAGGAAGAAGATGATGTTTAGAGCACACAAGGAGGAAGGCAGTCTGATTTCCTGAGCAGAACCCTGAGACAATTCCCTGCATTCACAAATTTTCTTTGTGGATTCTCCTATGTTTAAAAGGTGCAGGTTCTGACTGAATCACCACTCCAAACTTGGCACATTAACTAGGTCTCTTTCTGTTGTAGAATCTCTTCGAGAAGCTTACGAAGTGGCCTTCCCTTAGTCAGGGCATTTTAAAAATTCTTTTTTTTCTGCAAAGCCATGTATTTTCACCAGAATGTTGGAACATAATTTTCTTTCAAAACTCTATTTTCTTGTTAATATCATTGATTGGGCCAAAAAAACCCCTGATGTCAGTCAACAGGTTAAAAATTATTAGGGGATGCAGACACACAGACATCCCGCTCATACATGTACATCATTGTAAACGCATAAGCCTTGTTTTCATTAGAAACCACAACAAAACTTTGAGCGTTTTCAGTATCAATAGGGGTCCCAATTAAACTGCATATGTAGTTAGCACATTACTCATTTTAGGCACCAAATCAGTGTGCCTAAAAGATTTTTTTTTTTTAACGTCATCCACACTCGTCATGATGAGGTAATTATGCTAATAAAAAGCTAATAATTTCTAGGATTATCTGTTTTAAGTTGTTAACGTAGCTCACTAACAGGGTTTTGAAGAAGCAGGAGGGTTTTGAAGGTGGAAAAGTTATTTTTTTTAAACAAGAAAATATCAGAGAATCTTCAAGATATTAAATCCGAGATATCTATCTATTGAAAGAATAGCTTTGAAATGCAATTATAAGGCACTGAAAGTTGAAGAGCTACAGTGTGCTTTTTTCAAATCCTATTAAGAGTAGTTAATTTAAAGTTTAATTAAATTTTTTGAAGATGGACCCTGTTGGTAAGTAATTCTATGTAAGCACCTTATCTTGCTTCCATAAGCAATGCTAGGGAGTAATTTTTATTAAATTATACAAATGTTTTTTGTTTCATCAACTTTTCCAGTCTCAGAAACCAATACAATGAGATCTGTATTGTAGCTGCTCAACAAAAGGATTATTCAGTCAAATTCTGTAAGACCAAATGTCAATCAAAATGGTTTCCTGCAAATGTCCCCAGCTTTTAGCAGAAATGATGCCCTAGATGGGCAATATATAGAAGACAACTGTGCTGCAAGACAGTTACAGTAAGACGGGATTCAGAAACCATGAAGTTATTTGGCAAGCCTCAAGGATTTGCATAGCATATCCAACAATCTACATATGTAAGAATAGTTTCTGATAGCAATTGTAGAAAATATTTTAGGAATGCTTGTAACAGTCAGTTATGTATAATATAAACTCTGGATCTGGAGGTACAATTCAGCAACACATGTGCTTTAAAAACACACCTACTAAACCCGGCTTTACTTATTGCTGACAACTACCACCAGCTATTTTCTGCATGGCCTATGGCTATCCATGGTCTGGTGATGCCACATTCAACATTGTTTTCCCAGCTACTTAATGATACCCTTTATACAGCTAGAAAAGCAAAATTATAAATAGTATTCTTGAGAGAAACTGTAGATAAGATGCATGCTTAAAATACATGATATTGTATGTTGAAAAGGTGAGAAGCCAACAAGCTTTCTAGCTTGCTGGTTTTCATATGAGGGGGTTGGGGTGAAAGGATATTCAGAAGCCACTGAGCCTGGTCTGCACCAGCTAATACTAGTTTGAACCTGACCCTTGGCAGAAATCTGACAATGCAGAAAAAATGAGCGAATGGAAAAAAATAAGAACTGAGATCCCAATATTCTCTCTTGGTGAACGTCAGCAGTGACTACAGAGGTGGCCACTGCAGGCTATACTCTTCAGACTCAAAAAAGGCTCATATTTTTCAAACCATGTCTCCCTTACATCCTTATCCCATCAAGGCTAAATCACTATCCTACTCTCTCTGTCAACTCTAGTTATACCTGCCTTGTTGTGTATTATTGCAATCCTAGAGTGACATAGCAAAAGCCAATTCCAGGTATTTTAGAAAGATCTATTATCAACAACAAGGGATAGCATAGCACTAAGTGCTGAAACAGGTAAGCCTTTTCATACAGTACCCAATATTGCATTATGCATATTTGGAGAATACATATAGACTGACCCAAAACTGAATTTTAAATAACTTCAGAAATGTTAATTATATTCATAAGTTCAGCATCAAGATGCCAAACAATCTTCCAAAGGACTCTGTAGTACAGAGGTGCATTTAGCAATTCCAGAGCTCCTGTTCCTATCAGTCATCTGTATCCTCTGGCTACATCAACAGTAAATCTCTTAAACACAAACCAAACCCTCAGTGTATGCAAGAACATAACGGTAGTTACAGAGCCCTTAGAATTAAAATGCCTAACATGAACACATTTAGTGCTCAACAAATAATTTTTTAATGTCATTGATCCTGGATATTTTTTTTAAAGCTACTTTCTGTTCCTTTGACAGATGTGCTATGCTGCATTTCATTACTTTCTCTCCTTACCTCGTTCTTCTTTTGTTTTAGATAAGTGATGAGGCTTTCGGAAAAGATTAAGTACTGGCAGGCAAAGCAATGGCCCAAACACAGTTTTAATTGGAACCTCAAATCCTGTGGAAAAAATAAGAAATTAAACCATTAATAATTTAATTTTACTAGCAGAGTGAGTTCATGTATCCTGTCTTAGGCAGCTTTTACCATATTTCTTCATATTTGATTTCAACAGGTATACAATCTGTTAGTCAAATCATGTTAAAAATAAAATTATTACCACAAGATTTCAGTGAGGTATGCATAGCTGCTAAGAAGTGCTGATGTGAGTAGTTCTCATCTAAAGTAGTCCACTGATTACTAGTAATAAGTCAGAATTTACTTGATTAAGCCTTACATCCAAAAAACGCTTTCTTCTGTGAAATCTAAAAATCTTCCCATTGCCGTATAACATTCATAAGATTGTTTTCTTACGCTACAATACGCTCTTTGCCCCATGAATGCCTGACAGAGTACAACCGCTATATAGCAATATGACTCAAGTGCAACTAAGACGTAATGATAAACAATTCAAGCTTCAAGACAAAAGAAAGTGAAAGAAATTTCATTTCTCTTGAGATTGGCAAAGGCTCTAAACATAAATACCTCCATAAAAGAAAACCATAAAAGCAATTTTTTAGAGTCAGGGGTTACATGTTGTAGTATCGGGCAAGCGGCAAGCAAATAACCAACAAAATAAACCAACTCAGCTTATGAGCAACTTGCTTGTTTTTGAAAATAAGACATTCTTGCATTAGCAATTTTTATTCAGACATACAGTACAAAAAATCCCAGATACATCACAGAACATCTCTAAAATTTTTCTGAGAATTTCACTTTGTATTTTGAAAGACCATAGGCGCAGATTCTTGTAGATAGTAAGTGGCATTAATACAATTTTTTCAATGGACCAGCAGTAACTTCTACAAGTAACTAATCTGACCAACAGAGCTGAAATTTTCTAGGTTCTCAAAGCTATGTCAGGGAGGAGGCTATGTTTCATTTTCTTACTTTGCTGTTATTGTACAGCAAGTATTTGTAAATTTAATTTGGGATTACAATCAAATTTATGTACCATGACCTCAGTCACACTAGGCCACTGGAACTCAATAGATATTTTGTAGTAGGCAACTAGCTATCAGTAAGTGTGTTCAATTACATATATTGCTGTTATTTAATGCAGCAAATATATCTAAAGCCCATGTAGAAGGTGGCATTTGGAACTGCTGTAAGACCGTATATTTACAAAAGCTCCTTTCATAATGATAGTTTGGATGGGTAGCAAATTCATTTTTTTATTGTTCGTTAATTGAGGGCTGTGGGATGCTATGGGCGTTTTAAAGACTAAACTGGTGTTTATGACTAGAATGGGAGGCAATATTTTTTTATTAAACTTTCTTTTCTGGAGAACGAATTTGCTGAAATGTTTCTCTGAACATTCCATCAGAAGCATTTCTTAGGATGAAGAGGGAATTTTCTTGTGTTATCAAGATCTTTTCCACTGCCCTGGTTTGTCCACCTTCCTTCAGCCTGCTAGATAACAGAGAAGAGACAGATGTTATCGCTTTATTAGGTAAAAAGGCAGATGATAGAGGTACTAGATGAAGGCTGGCATGAGTACTGGGAATGAATTTTAACTTACATAGAGCTGGAACCAAAGCAGAGGCAGCCTACACTGTCAGCTTCAAAGCGAGAGTCCTAACATACAGATAATGACGTACTTGTGGATTTCCAACGTACCGCAGGCAGGAAGCAACTGGCCCTCCACACTGGCAATTCAGCCTTAGAAATTTTTACGGGTTTATAAGACTGTTTTTTCTGCTGAAATTCAGAAATGAGCTTGAGGGGAAAACAGGCTATTTCTTCCTGAAAACAGTTCTTGGTCCAAGTGTCACTCCTTCACTTACTTCTCCATCAATAAATAATGTTAAATACAACTACTGGGCTTCTCTGTGTACATTTCAGAAATGCCTTGCACGCTGCAAGCTCTCCAAGCAGCACTGCTCCTTTTAGCACAAAGAAACATTTAAGTCAGTCATTCAATACACAGCCATTCAAAGACATTACTAAAGTTTCAGAGGAGGCAATTTTAGAGCCCGGTATTCTAAATGAGACCCAGATACTAAGTCCCTGCCTAATTTTAAAAATGTATTTATTTGCCTACAGAGCTATAAAAATAACAAATACAAAAATAACAACCACCACAATAGCCATCATTACAGTTTTGTAGCCAGGCCTGCCAGAAACAAAAAAGGACTGCCATCATTACAGTTTTGTAGCCAGGCCTGCCAGAAACAAAAAAAAGGACAATATCTTATCCTGAGCAGTAAAAGCAGGACAGAGTAGCTGTTGGGCCCCCTCTGGAAATATGTGAACCCTTGGGGCATTCAGATTTCATACTGTATGTAAGACACAAGACGACTCTGGTTGGGATCCCTGAGAACAATAATTGAAAAAAAATCAAATTTGTTGAATAGCTTGACTATAAATATACTAATTGATGCTTCAGGCGTAGACAATTCAATAAAGTGGTGAAGTATACAGTAAAACAAATCTCACAATGGTCTTCAAATTAATTCACATTCACAGAAATGTCATAAAGATAACTTTCAGAGAGGGGAACGAACTCCATCTGACTAACAAACTCAATATTTATTTAGCGATTAATCGCATTACTTGATTTAGTGCCAGCATGTTCTTTACTACTCTAGCTGTTGTTTTACAACCACCAAATTTTTCAGCATTTGAAAGAGGGCCACACCTCACCAAATTGCAATTTACTATGATTTTAAATTTCCTATAAGTTTACCCTACTATGATGAATATGTGCTTGGAATGGAACAAGAGAAGAAATGACAGCATCTCCTCCACAGCATGTGTTTGTGTAAGAATATATTTGAAAGAAAGAGTATGTGAGAGCTTGACATGTCCTTGGGGCATGATTAAAAGCTTGTGAAATAAAATAATTCAAAAAAGACAGCTCTGACTTTAACCACCACTGGGGACAAGAGATCTTTCACTTAAGACATGTCAGTCATTCACAGGTACAGCTGAAATCATACAGAAAACATATTTTAAAACCTAGTGATTTAGATACAAATCCCAAACCAGAGAGACCCTGTGGGTGACATAAAAATGCCACAAAGTTTAACTAGAGTTTCATTTTTCATAATAATAGTAAGCCAAAGCCTAAAACCATACCCACTTCATATTGACAACATTGAATGATAAAGAAAACTACAATTTAGGAAAAAAAAAAAAAAATATCCAGGAGAGAGATAAATCCCCATATAGAATATGATTCTCTAGTAAAGAAGAAATCTTCTCCCCCAGGCTGTTTTCTATCTAATGCCACATCTGGGCCACACTAACTCAGTTCTGTAGCAAAGGTCTGAGTTTGTTTAAAGCTAATGAGATTTGTAACCTAGACTATTTTATGTTTTATGTAATGCTGCCTTTTAAGTGGGTGTATTTCATTAAAGATATTCTTTCCTAAGCTTCAGAGTCTGTTCCACTTTTGTGAATTCCCTTTATTTCCTTTCTGACAGTGCTACAATTAGCCATCTATAGAGATACAAAGCCAGCTGTAACTCACAGTATAACATATATGTATAAAAACACAATTTACACGAGCTCTCATCTCATCCAAAGTTGTCTTCAACAATTTCTTTAAAAAAAAAGTCATGAGATTGACCCAACCGTGAGACCATAGTATCTGGCATGCAAAACGTCTTGCTAAGTGAACAGCAGAACTGATGAAGTCTGCTTCAGAGTCTTATTTTTTCTTCTGTGTGGATGCTTTGGCATCCAAGTGGTTCAGGACTGAAGTTAAACTTTTCCAAGTGCAAACACTGATCATGTTTCCCTCCTGTGTGCAATAGATGGTGTCTAATAAAGAGCATACTCACACTAGAGCCTCAATGGGAGCATACATAAAAGCTGCTGATAGGGGCTCAGCTACTGAACCCTTGACTGTTGAGAACTACTTTGAGGACTGTCAGTTTGCAGGAACTTACTATCTTTGAGACCTCTATCTCTCTGTGAAATGAGTTCCAAAATAGTTTCAAAAGTTACAAGGGGAAAAACAGTTGGATGTAAGGCATAAACCTTGCTTCCTTAGCAAAAGAGACCAAAAATATATTGCATCTTAGACATTTTCTGATGGGAATGAATAAACTAAAAGACCTATCAGAAAACTGCATTAAACTGTGTACGATGTTAGACTGTGCTTAGTTGTGAGAGTGAAGTCCTAATCCACTTGAAGTTAAAAGAAGTTTGGATGTTGACTTTAGCAGTTAGAGTTTTGCCCTGGTCCTATATGCCCGGATATTCAGAGGATAGAATTGCACCAGCTTTTAGACACAGAATATCAGTGGGACCCATAATTCTAAATCATTCAAACTCTTTTGAAAGAATTCCACCATTTAGAGACTCATCCTTGTTCTCAACGAAATTGCTGAGAGCAAGAAGGAGACTTTGTTTTGGTTTTGGGGGAGCGGTGTGACATCCAGATCATTTAAGCTCACTGTTAATGCAAATGCAGCTTAGGTTGTCAATATTGAGATACTACGAATGGATCACTCTTGGTGCTCCTCAATAGTAATTATGCGTTAAGGCTTAAATTTGAATCAAAGGTCCCATATGCTTTACCTTAATATTAAAAAAGTAATCTCCTTGTATAACAAACTCTATAATAGAACACTTGATATTATTTATTCTCAGAGTGATATTTACTGTTTCTGTAAGCCAAATTCTAGCTTCCATTTAGCAGCTGCTAGATTTGTTTTGTTGCTGAATTGTTTAAATAAATACAAAAGAAAACAGAAGATTTGTCGCATGCTTCCTTTTGTACGCTTGCATCTTTTGAATTTAGCTGTAACAGTGCTTTTGTATTAATAACAAGCCCATTAGTAATAGACTAAAGTGATTAGGAGATAGTCTTTTTGTCTTTATCAAGCATGGATGTCAGCTGAGACTGTACATAGTAGTTCAGATTGCATTCTCTAGCATGGAGAGTGTCATACTTTTCCCTAAATATGCATGGCTTCCTGACAGAAATGAAAACTCCAAATTCGGGCTTTCTCCAGCTGAGGAAAGGTGTTTACAGACAAGAAATCTAACACTAATAAAGCAGTTAAAGCTCTGAAGGCATTTTTCTAACCCACAAATTCTTGATTTCCTACACACTCCTCTTCTCTGGCATCCTCTGCATCCTCTCTCTTGAAAGACCTTCTTTAATTTGTTCTGAAATCTTCTACACCCTATTTTAGCCCACAATAGGTCTTCAGACTCAGTTTAAGGCACATTGTCATTGCGCTTAAGGATCTTTCCTCTCCAGTGCTACGCTATTCACATTTTCTATTGATTTTACAGCCTAGATCAAAACCAGCCTCCGTAGCCCTCAGAGCAGGCTCCAAATTCAAGATGCTTATTCCTGAACAAACATAGGTTTTGGTTTTTGAACACCAATCCCTTTTCTGCTAACATATTAAAGTCTGGCTGAAAGCCTGCTTCATGGCTCTCTCATTACTGCCAAAAAAGTGCTACTCTCTTCTCGTTCTATTTGTGCTCTCTTCCTTTAAAAGGATGTACGCATTCTTCTACCTTAGAAATATTTTCAATCTTATTACTATCAATAAATAAATTGCTTTCAATAATAACCATTTAATTCAGATTTTGCTTAGGCTGCTTCTGAAAAATAAATCTCCAATAAATAAATTGATTTCATTAGTTAGTTATCCCACTCTCTCTGTTTGCTGTTATGACAATCTAAACACATAGTTATGCTAGTCCCTACCCAAAAGGTCTCAGAAATACCGTGTAATTACTTAGTTAAGCTTCTAATTCATTTGTTGTTAGTTTTGTTCCTTTGAAACATCCTCATTAAGTTATTGCAGGGAGCTGTGTTTGCACAGCAATAGAGAAAAATACAAGCTCTTTATTGCATTCTTTTAATAACCCTTTTATCTTTAAACTAGCTAATTAGCATATTAATTAACTAGATATAGTACTCATGATCCTACAATTAACTGTGGGTACCACATCCTACCGATTTAGTGCAATGCCATGTGTACTTACATCATAATATCATCTTCACTTAACTTTGCTCCGGTATGTCAAGTATTTCAAAATTAAAACAACTAGTATTGTAACATATCTTATAACGGTAAGTATTCAAGTGCACTTTCTTGTACTTTGTCAAAACTTTCCAGTCCTAACAAATAAATACACAAGGCTTATTAATTACCTAAGAAACAAAACTCCATTGACCCCCACATATTAAAAGCTTATTCCTTATACATTTTTACCGTCAAATCTTCTATTTGGCTTTTTCATACCAAACTGCTTTTCTTGCCCACTTCCAAAATTCTAATAGAACAAAAACCTTGATACAGCAGTAACAACTTTGAATGAGGAAAAAAGAACTTGTAAACTAAATGAACAAAAACGTTCCCTGCTCTGAGTCAAACTGCTGCTGAGGGACATTTTGGGCATCACCAGAAGCTCACTGAGAGCACCCACCACCACTGCCCATGTCTGGCTTCTTCTCTCCTGCTCATGTTCTTAGTGTTATACCTGGTATGGCTGTAATTACACCAAGAAACCTACCCAAACTGAAGTTCTTACTCTTCTAAACCATATCACTGGAATGTGAAAGCAAGGTAGCGCTTTCCGTAAGAACAAGAACCACATGCATCTCCTGACTTAACAGCTGAAAACAAAGAAAACGTGTTCAAGCTTCCAACGATTGAGGTTTGCGAGTATTCTGTGCTTCACACTTGAGAAACTGAAAATCAACGTACAGATGTGGGTACAGGAGAAGAGGGGAGAAAATACACAAAACCTCACACCTCCTCCTGGCATTACCCTGCCAAAGAATTGTCTCTATCAAGTTGCCCGATGGCAACTCCAACGCCTGACTGGTAAAAAAACAGCCAATGCAGATACATAACATTTCTGGTCTGTTAATCACGCCAGGCTGCCCTTGACCTCCAGTGATTTTGGGGAAGTGCCTGCATAGTTGCTGCATCACGATAATCTTGCTGATCTGGAGAAAGGACACCCATTGCACGTCACGAAGCACAGTGACTGTAATTCTGGTTAGTCTTTTCAGGAGCTGTGCAAAACAGAAGGTGAGAACAGCTATATCCTCATCTCAAACTGTGCCTTCCAAAAAGGGCTCAGTTGGGAATGGACACTCCAGCTGGGGGTATTTCAGTACATAAACTGTATCAGTAATAAATACGTAATGGAACAAATTCTGGTTCGCAGTGAAATAAAAATATTTTGCACTTGCAGGGTTAGTACACTATATTTGGTCCACAATGGTCAAAATATGCCAAGCCAATAAATATCTGATGACAACTTCAACCTAAGTACCTACATTCACTGAGTAAGATTAATCTACTGGAGCGATAATGTTACACTTTCTGTAGCTGAGCATTTTACAATACAAAGAATTCATTTAAATGCAACATTCCGGTAATGCCCTCATAAAACTATGGTAGCCAAGATCTATGTTTTCACAGGAATTGAAAGGGACACAAATATTTATAGCACAAGTCTGATAGCCTGAATACAAAATGCGTATGGAAACAGCTCTGTATTGACTTCAGTAAGGATATCACAAGACCAAGGACTACATGGTGACCACAGTGGAGAGAGAGTGCTTCTGCACTGCAATTGTTCCTGACAGTTTCCAAAACATCAAAGCCCTGTTCCTGTATGGCGTGATAAACATCAGCCCAGTCTGCAGCACTCCTTTCCTTCCCCTGTCCTATAACTCTCCTCAAGTCCTCTGGACTTGGGCAAAAACCCAAAGTAACTTTAAAAATGAAAAGAATAATTACAGGCGGCCCACATCATATTTCTATCTTTGCAGTAGCCTATTGATATTTACATGTGTTTATGAAGT
Source organism: Fulmarus glacialis (assembly GCF_000690835.1). Classification (NCBI taxonomy): domain Eukaryota; kingdom Metazoa; phylum Chordata; class Aves; order Procellariiformes; family Procellariidae; genus Fulmarus; species Fulmarus glacialis. The sequence goes on along the minus strand of NW_009221229.1, from coordinate 29,818 downwards.
CACATATACAATAAGACAGTATTTCAAGCTGGCTGTGGCCTTGTGGGAATGTACATAATGTACATTATATTTTTTATTTGAGAAACCTAGCAGACCTGGACATTTTATATTCAGTTTCATATAGACATTGATATATTGGGTGATTTACAGTGTGTATGCTTTGCATTTGTTTGAAATATCCCTGACAAGTAGATATTTTTGAATTAGTGATCTAAAGATTTTTTTGATGATATAATTATGAGCTGGAGGCTGAATTTTTAGAAGTGAATTTGGTGGTAGATTTGCAATTCAAAGAAGTTACTTAAATTAACAAAAATGCCCTAAAAGAACAGCTGTCTACCTGACTGATCCAAGAAAATGAACACTGAAAATAAACAGCTGCCCTGTAGAAGACTATGTGATAAAACTAATCACCCTTTGCATAATGTATTTATTTTCCCCTGTGCTTATTACAGACTTGGTGAACCTTCAAAGCTATAAATATTTAAATGTTACAGACATCCCAGGCATGTGAGTTCAAATGAAAGTAGGTTTTCAGTAGCCTGACTACAGCAAATCCAGATCTCTTAAAGAAATCAGTTCTGACCCCTATATAACGCTCCAAAACATTTTACTTTTTTTTTTGTTTGTTTGTGGGTGGTGGTTTGTTGTTGTTGTTATACCAACAAATCCTTTTTAAAAGGACCTTTCTGGTGAAATCTGAATGTTCCCCAAACAACACAAGGCTCAGTATCTGGACAAAGACTACAATTCTACTAACATCATCACAACAACACGTTATAGAGAGCAAAAGAACAGTACATATTTAAAGTTACTAGGATAAATATCCCCAGGTGCTATACTTTATCATAGATCCTCCAAAATCAAGTCACTAAAGTTAACCAAGTAATGACAATATCCAGTAGTTGAGATATCTCAGCTATGTCTTTTTCACTTTCAAAAAGATAGATGAAAGCATAGCTAGAAGTAGGGATGCCTCAAAACAATTTCAGGGTTCAGACTAAGGGATTTAGATGCAGGTATTTTCATAGCCATGCGGACTCTGCAGTCGTGACCCAGATTAAGACAGCGCATGGAGTCCTGGTTGTGAAAAACTGCTGTGTGACAAATGAAATAAAGCGTTTGAAAACAAATCGGTTTCCCTCTTACCGTGTCCATGCATGGAAGGAAGGTGGGATACCCTTTCCTTTGGGCCTTTTTTCCCACTCCAGCAAGTGTCAGTGGCTTCTACCATTGCAACACTCCCCAGACCATGCTGTTCTCTCCCCCATTCCCTGAGCAGCAGGTCCTACTGGGATAGTCCAGAACCAATGCCAACAAGTTCAGTTATGGCAAAGGGCACAAGAGAGAACATCCAAAGCAAAGCTAAGCCAACTATCCATCACTTGCTTTGTGGGCATTAAGTATAGCTTGGTCTGATTTATGAGGAAATCCATCGTGTCCTGAAAGCCTCTTTCGAAGAACACAGTTTGGGATGCTGCTACTGGCACTGAAGCAACCCGAAAGCCTTGACGTCTGCAGATATGGTGTCTGTACTGAAGTGCCATGGATATACTCTTTATAGTTTCAACCATCCCAACAGCCCCTACTGTATGCAGGGCTTTCTCCTAAAAGCCTTCAAGCTTCCAGGCCTCCCAGGTCCTGTCAGCCCTGCTGTCACGCGGCACAATCTGCTAGGTGAGCACGTTTTTTTTGTTCGTAAGAATGGAACAAGCTCTTCCCTCTCCAGGGGCTCATCTCACTCAGCAGCAAAGAGGAGGGGAACTCAGACATACCCTCAAGCATAATGCACAATCCCTACAGAGTCAGCTGAACAATCGTGTCATCTGTCAAACTCAGCATTTTACTTGTATCCATACATAGGTCTTTACCAGAACTGCTCACAAACAGCTGCAGGAGTCACTGAGCAGAAAGACCATGATAAGAAAATATATAATATTTACTGTACTTGGATTAAACTGGACAGTTTCAGTTTATGTTAATTTATTAAGGTGAAGATCTGCCTATTGTCAAATCAGTCCCTTGCCTCTTTCAAATCCATCCATTAAAAAGCAACTGTAGCTGTCACTTGCCCAGATGCACAGAAGGAGGAAGATGCAAAGAGCAGCCTTCCTGTGATCCTGCCACGAGGGGCATACTTTCAGACTCACCCCTATAAAAAGCGAGAAAAGTAAGTAGAGATGTTTCAATCAGTCAGCAGAGGTGGCAGCCTGGAAAGGAAAGCACAAATGTACCTTACAACAGCTTTGCCCTTGAGGGCTCTAACAGACATTTGTCTTTTTGAGGCATGTGTTCTTCCCTTTACCCCTTCTCAAAAGCACGCAGAGAAGATCCAGCTCCCACCGAAGTCAAGAGAAGTCTTTCCACTGATTTTAATGGGAACTGGAGATTGCGATGTGGGCCCTCAATGAGGCCAGCATTTCTTTTTTTCCTTTTCCTTTTTTTTTTTTTTAATTGAAAAATTGCTTTGCATTGCACAGACTGTCTGGAAGGATGTAAAGAAGATTGCAATGATATTCTGAACTAGCTTAACCTAAAAAGAATGTATTTATTGTAAAAGGTCTTAGCACACTCAGATGTACTACACGCTATGAATATTCAGTACAGCCCCCCCCAGTAGCCATTCTTTGCAAGACTGTTCTTACTAAAAGCCATTTTGATGTGACATATAGAAAAGATAAGACTTTTTACACAAAATAGGATTGACTGGAAATACTCTCTAATGAAATTTTTACACTATGTAAGCTAGCCTGCATGCACTCCTTTGGCTCATCCTCCATTTACTGCTACAACACATTCTACTGTACAGCATGTTAAAAGAAGGACCAATATGGTCATCCTTGAGCCTGTGTATATGAATATGCTATTACTGACAGGAGATGACCCAGGAATTTCTCAAGAGTAAAACATTTAAATTGCATACCCTCGCTGTGCCATCAAATTTGTTAGACGTTCTTTAAAATTAATAACAAAAATAGATCTTAGAAGACCATTAATAAACAAGCACAAGAGAAAGGAATTTTAAATAGCTCATGTTAATTGTGTTTATCTCAGTGTGAAGCCATGTCAAAAAGCCTGCAGCAAATGTATTTTGTTAAAAGTAGCACTTGCGCAGCAGGCGTTAAACATTAGAAAGCAAGCTTGTCATTAGTGGGCTACAACTGAAAAGGCTACTAAAACTCAAGTAAATTATTAATACGGTTTCTTAAAAATGCGAGATGGAAAATTAAACTCCTTTTACACAGTACAAGATTTTAACGCTACTTTTTCATCGTGTTATTCCATTAGTAATGTCCCAGCCTATATAATCTTAGGGAGAACCAGAGGGCAGCCACGTGCCAACCGTGGTTTGCATTCTTCAGTGTGGGAAATCTCCACTGCCCTCCCTCTCTACTTCTGGGGCTCCTGTATTTTACTTGTGTGCTTATCGAAATGGCGTTGATAATTTTGCTTACTTTCTCAGGTTATTTATACGGTTAATGAAGTATAAAAGATGAGATTTTTTTATTTAAATCCATTGTGGTGTTTAGGATCCCTAGTATTTCTGCAGATGCGGTTTCAGGCCGCATCTAAGCCAGTTTAACACTGAGTTGACACCAAAAGGGGCAATTCTGCTTTTCCTTGCCAATTCACGTCTGACCAAGGGTTGAATCGGTTGGCTTATGAAATAAATGTTGTACTCTTTCAGCGTTATTTTTCCATTTGGGTCAGCCACACTACCAGTACAGAGAAAAGGAGCACCAAGGTACAAGGTAGGAAGCAGGTGGTGATTTTAGGTAGTAATATGCCATTGAATTAGTCTCCTTTAAGGTGGTGTGAAATCACCAAATCCGCTCGTTTAAAGAGAAGGGCTGAAATATGGAAAACACCAGTGTTTACTAATAAGTGCATGTTTGGAATATCTCAACAGAGGAAATGAGCTACATATTGTATAGTCTATTTAAAGTTCTGCTTGCTTTTGTAATTCATTCATAACTCTCCACCATGAACAGGCAATACATAGACACAATGCAACATTTTTTCCTGTTGGTCTTTGAAATCTGACAGAGAATAAGAAAGAGGAGAAATATAAGAGATCCCTTAGCAACATAGCTATGATGAGAAATTGTGTTGCTTTAAAACGTGAGCAGGCTCTCACCTCAGCAGGCTATACTCTCAACCACCAGCTGCACGGGTTAGTGCACACATTCATCTACCATGCTGAGAAAAGGACTTCTGGGGTTTTAAGCTGATTTTGTTTGTTTTATTTTTTTACTTACAGAAGTTTACTCTCATTCTACAGATTACTTTACAAAACCATTATGAAAAGACAATGGAAGCCCAAACACACAATCCTACCCAATTCCTATAGTTGAAAAGAAGGTACCAAAGGTTACCGGCTCCGATACCATCAAGGTTTACACAGCAAAAGCTTTAAAAAACAAGTATTTTATTCAGAAGTATCCGTAACGCATTTGGAATTAGCTCTGAGTCCTTTTTGTAAAGCAGTTTGTTTCTAACTTCAGAGAGGATGGGATGAGATGAAATTAAATAACATGAGGAAACTCATATTTGTGAAAGCAGGGTAGAAGATGCCTTGGTATCAAACATGAATAGCTTGTGTGCTTCCAAATTGCTTGGGAAACAATGAGAGAGGGAGAGAGTAACTAATATTGATGTGTGCCTTCACTGTTGCCAGAGATCAAATGTGTTGTTCAGTATGTCTTGGATGAAGGTGCCCAGCATGATTTTCTTCTAGTGGTCCTGAAAACTAAATCTGATACCAATGAGATGCTCTGGGAGTCCAGCAATCCTTCCTCAAGCTAAAGGTCATCTACTTAGCACAGGTATCTTGGGGAGTAAAGGAATGTGCTCCTTCCCAAACTTGAGCATCTTACAGACTGAAATGTTGCTCAGGCTGTTGTTTACACATCAATAGAAGGCACTCTGTGTCAGTCATTCAAGGTTTGATGAAATATAGCAGGCTTCTAAATGTATGCCAAAATTATCCTATAAACTTGAGGTTTTTTCTAAATAAGCCTAAGAAAAAAAAATGTTTGAAAATAGTATACTCTTCCACCCACTGTTTCAGGTGGCCTGTCACCTTGGCCCACAATGGACGCTTAGACAAGGACAACATACATGCACCATCACAAGCCAGGTAATAGCCTCCTTGCAGCCCTCTCTCTGCTAAATGAAGCTTAAGGTCTTTCATTTTACTTATAAAATCTTAATGTCCGATTCCTGCCTATTTGAGGAATCACATTCTCCATAAAATATGGTATTAAGGAAAGTATTCGAGCCTGAAAGCCTGTTCAGTTTAAGAGACTAATGTCAAGATATTATCCATCATACAACTCCAGATCACAATGTGTTCTTTCTCTCTACTTCAGTGAAAAAAATTACAAATTTCTGGTGATATAGGACAACATTGTTTTCCTCAGAAAATGGGAAATTATGACCAGCTACACTCAGCTAAAAGGATGGCTAAAAGCCAATAGAAAGAAGAGAATTGAACTACAGGAAATTGTGTTATTTGATATTTTAGTCCAAAATTGAACTTAAATAAACAACTGAATAGTTCCTCAACTAAGGCAGCTTCCAGAAAGTTCTCTGGGCAAGTTGCCCTGGAAGCTTTGACAGAGCCCAAATTTGCACTGGGTTGACTACTTCTGCGTCAGTGACGTGGGGCTGGCTCTGGGGAAGACCTACCAGGGAGGTTGCTCCATGGCCAAGAAACCATGTGTCCAGGCTCCTCTGGAAATCTGCATAGTCAAACCAAAATATTTGGAATTCAACAAATGGCATCTTCTATCTATATTAGTCAGAAAATAATTTTTCTTTGGTTGCATAGGTTGAATTTCATATTTTTAATCATTGAACAAGATTTCTTTTTTTTCTAGTAACTTCAATTCTTTAGGAAGTTGTGCTTGGATTTTTTAAAATATTTTTTTAAAAAACAGAAATCCAAACAAATGTATTAAATTAAAATGAGGGAGAGGCAACAGACTGCACAAAACTGTCTGACAGATTGGAGAATAAAGGAGACAGACATGAGTTTTCTTTGTTTAGCCCTTTCTCGCAGCTTAGCTAACTCCTAACATTAGTTACTATTCAAATGCTTCTCCTACTTTCAGAGTCTACTCAGCCATAGAGTGAGCTATTAATAAACACTAATTCTGGTTATTCTACTCCCATTTTATTAAAAAAAAAAAAAAAAAAAAAAAAAAAAAGTTTGTCATACCCATCCGCCGCTCTGCTATCCCCCTGCCCCGTTTTATATGTGAAGATCAGTATTTTCGACTACAATAAACTCTAAGTACTTGAGTTTTTCAGCCTTCTTGAGCAGCTCTATCAATCACTGACTTTTATAGGGAGAATCCCAAATGTTGATATAAATGTTATAAGGTTGACAGATTAAGCCAAGAATAAATAAAACTAGTACACTATTACAGCAAGGATGCAGTCAATGTTGCCTGAAATGAGGTGGTCTCTCTATTCTGAATTGGTTTAGGAGACTGAGAAACATGCAGCTATCATTCTGAGCACAGTCAAGGCCCACATAACATCAATATTTAGAAATACATAAATAAACCCCAATAAGACCAAGACTTTGCTGAAAAGACAGGTTAATTACCTGTTTATTGGGGATTTAGGGTTTATGCTTTTATCTTCAGAATGGTTTGCAGTAGTACTCGGGTGAATATGGAACAATATTTTCATCGATATTATCTCAAAAAAGTACATATCATATTAAGGCTGAAGTCATTGAAGATATTTCTGTCCCACTTTTGAGTTCTTTGAAGTTTAAATTTGACAAAAGCGTGGCTACAGACTATTCAACATCAACAGCAACCTCATCTGTGCTTACCTCTGTTGAGATAACTAAGGTAACCCATATCACAACAGCACCAGTAGAGAACTGTGGGTTCTTTGGTAGAGGACAAATGACCACATCTCACGTACAACACGTGAGCAAGAGATGAAATTTCATGACAGAGATTCAGCAGTCAGACAATTTATTCTCACTTCATGGAGTCCAATTTTCTTTCTTATTGTGCTAAATCAATGGCTGGTATTACAATGCTTTATGCCATCCCGCAGTGTCAGATGGACTCCCTGTGCTTGTGTGGGAATTGGTTGCAATGGGATAAAGTTTAAGTCTCTCCTTCAATTAACGGTTAAGCACAAAGAAGAAAATCACTACAGGTATCAGCTCTTTAAATACAGACATTCTTTCGCACTAATCAGCTTCTTTTTCATTTTATTCATCATTAACATGGAGGTAGGGACTTTGTGTGTCACATCTGTCAAACAGTGAGGTTCTGACCTACTTTACTGCTATAATAAGGACAATATTCCATCTACAGAGCACTGCAATAAAAACATTCCTTCTACCACAAATTTTTGGAGGCAATAATGACAGTCTTAAGTGAAAGGAAATATTTTTGATACAGAAATGGATGGATATTTAAAAAAATCTCAACTTTGAGAAAGTATCCCAAAGAGACATTATGAAAGCTAGAATAAATCATGATCAACCATAACTTTCCCAAATACTTATTTGCCTAAAACAGGTAGAAAAATCTAAAACTAGACAGATGCATTGACATTTTTCTTGACAGATTCATAACCTTATGGTTCCCAAAACTTCAGTGTTCAATAACATTTCGTTAGTATACTCCAGTGTATTTATTACTATGCATTATTAATACAGATATGTGCCTAGGAGATGTACAGTTTGTAATTATTTTTCCTTTCAAAACATAATAGCTTCACACTGGGCTTGTTGCAGCTACAATATTTCATCTCTGAATGCTCCTTCAAACATTCTGGGGCTGTGACAGAAATTTGTATTTGAACAGAAAAGCTGTCAAGAAGGTGTTGTGGTGCTATCCATCACATTTTTAATCCTGACCATACTTAGATGTTAGTGAAGCTATCTGTCCAGGACACTAAACAAAGACTGAAATTATGCCTTCTGTTCTTACACATCAAAGCTACAAAGTTAGACTGAATTCAATAGGCCTGTATTACACTCTATTAATTTCCTATTAGTTCTCAGCTATGCAAAATCCAGCCACGGTGTCACTGTGGTTTAGACATGCAACCTTGATTTCAGCATCAAAAAACGGAGCCTGTCACTTCTCATAATTTTACAGGAGATTCTACAAATGTAAATCCTTTTTCATCCTGTCATCCTTTTATGTCTTTAATGAGTTTGCTCACTAACAGTGCAGAATCTTAATTTCACATTCAGAAATATTAACAGTTACTATAACTTTAAGCATCTGAAGTAGCTGCTCAATTAAAGCGTAATTTATGCATTTATACTTAGTTTTACAAAAAGCAATGACATTTAGAGTTTCGATTTTCTTTCTTTTTCCTTCCCTTCCATTTACATTTTACATTCCCACAGAAAAAAAATTTGCAGTTAAAAACTGAAATAAAGATTCTAAAACAAAATCTTTAATCAGAAGCACATTATGTAGTATAATATGATTCCTTAACAGTTAAAATCTAACATTTGTAAAAACAAATGGCACGCACTTGACAGGCAAATTACACATGGATTACCATTTGTTAAAATTTCGTCATAGAAAACAGTTTAACTATTGTGGATATGAGCCAAGATCAGCCTGACAAGTACTTTACATGAAAGATTAGCATATTCTCTTCCAGAGGTTTATGCTTAATTTAGATGCATCGACTTTTTGCCACCATTGCTGACCTTTATGTCTAATCAAAGTCCCTTTGAATCCAAATCCCCAACCTTTTATCTCTCCTGACAGCTTTTAATTTGAAGGCTTGTAATAAAGTCTATTAAAATTCAAAATGTATCTGTGTTTAAAGCTTGGTTCACTTTCCTGGATTTTCAGATATGAAACTTCAAATGGGCTGATTACAGAGACTCTAAACTTTTCATTTTAAGCTTTACACCAAGCTAAGAAAGCCCTTTAGAGGGGGAATTCAATCTAGACTTTTCGTTATAACGTGCAAAGATTACATATGTGGCATAACTATAAAAAATGAATATCTATAAATAGCATTGTACATAGATATTGGGTAAGTTAGGACTGCAGTTGCTTCTGTGATAGTCCTGTATCTGTGGTTAATTTTATAATGCCATTTCACCCAAGGCAGCCAGAGTTTCCATATGAGACGGTATGAATTCAGTGCAATGGCCTCCAAGTAAGTAGCCAGCGCTGCTGCATCCAGCC
>NW_009221229.1:17758-20593 GCF_000690835.1 Fulmarus glacialis | reverse complement strand
AGCAGGGTGAACATCCCAGTGCAGGGCTTGCAGCCTGCCAGGCTACACGGTGCCAATGCCAAGCAGCACCTCCATGGCTAAACCTCCCCTGAAGGGAAACAAGGCCTCTTCCTCTGGGTCACCTATCAGTTAGCAGAAGAATAAGACGATCATCTTTTCCATCTTAATTAAGGTAATTACTTTAAAAATAGTAAGATATTTGGGAGCAAAATGTTACAAGTTCACAGAAACTTGTGATTCAAAGGCCTTTTTTTCTTTTTTTAAACCTCCTCCTGTTCAAGTGTGCCGTTTCTTTAACTGGAATTTTTCTATTCTCTCACAGCAGCATGTACAAATCCAAACATTATATATCTAATTATCACACACAATCCTACTGTTTCATCAGGCAGGTACTATCATCAGAGAAGGAGCTGTAGATATGAAAAGGGGATTAAAAAATAGCCTAAAATAAGTTGATGTTACAAATCCTTTTAAAGAAGAAATACCTACCTGAAGTCTACAATGAAATATGAACCCAAGTGAGATTTCTTGTCTTTGCATGAGTATCGGTTATAGAATTATGTAAAAAACCCCTGTATACTGCTGCCCCCATAAAAACCACAGGTTAGTCCACAAGGACTCAGAGATCCCTTCATACAGACCTCATGGCAAGATAAGGACTTGATTTTCTTGTAGTTCAGAGGAGAAAAAGGAAAAAAAAAAAAAAAAAATTAACTTTTGGGGCATTCTATTCTTTTTAATATACACATGATTTAAAACTCTTGAATTTGTTATAGCACTGTAGTTCTAAATACAATATTTCTTAACTGCCACAGAGCACAATTGGATTTAAATCACGTTTTTTTCAATGATACTTTTGTTTAATCCTTTACAGGTGCTTTTAGTCTATTACAAAAAGGCAAAACTTCTCACATCTAATTAACTTACTCTCTAATTCCAGCCCAGCAAATTATGTGTCACCCTCATCTCATGCAAGTGAAATGCCAGATGACACAAGGAACTTCTGAAACACGGAATCTAGGCCACCAGTTCCGAGGATGCACTGGAGAGCCCAGAAAGGTTATTTGCAAAATTAGCCTAGATAAATATACAAAAGAGGAACATCTGCACTCGTTTCTTAGTATTGAAATCACTAGGAGATTGCAGGTGCAAGTGTAGCTAGGCTGCAGCAACGGACATCTGTCTTTTATTTCCTCCTGTTGTTCATTTCACACATTCCTCTCTATGACTTCCTCCTTTCCAGAGGCTGATAACTAAAATAAGCTGAACATCTTCCATTGCTTCAGCTGCTTTCAAAATACTATCAGAAGCTTTCTGAACAGTGCCTCCAGCCAGATGTTCCTCGTGTCCCAACGCCATTTTCTGGCACTCTAGTGGAGCATGTTGCAAATTTACTCAATGTCGCCCCAAGTTCAGAACCAGCTGAGCTATTTCTTCCTACAACAGCTGTTGTATCATCCATAGAATTTAAGAAGTACAAATTGGTTTATATAACTTATGTACTTATTTCTTGAAAATAGCTTTGTTTTGGCTTCATTAAGGACTGACTTATACCCATAGTGAATGTGTCATTAACCAAGAACTATGCACTTTACCCTACATCCTTGACCAACAACATGAAAGTGAGAATTTCTATTATTTTGAAACAAGCTTTAGAGTTTCTCTTAGTCCAGTTTTGCTAAATAAAGTTTGTATTTTAAATAGTTTTTCCTCTTTCCTTTTTTATACAGCTATTAAAGCATTATTTTCTTTTTCCTGTTAACAATAGTTGTGTCTGGTCTTGGTAGATAGGAGGCTTTTTATATTTCAGTCTTTGAGTTAAGTATTTTATTTTAAAGCAGGTAAAGATTTAAACATCATTTTACCTACAGATAAATAAGCAAATAAATAAAAGCTGAACCTCAAATTTCCTATATTTTGTCCCTATAAAAAAAAAAAAAACAACAAGTATAATTACCCTAACCAAAGAGCTTAATAATAAACAATGCATTTATAGGCTTAGATTCTGTGGTGATATAAAATCTTTCAAATCTAACAGTAGTTTATACATCTACAAAGATATAGAATTCCTCAGATGTTAAAACAAAACAAAACAAAACCAAAAACCAATTCTGCAGCTCTGGAGTAAGGCTTTGCAAGAGTTTAAGGAGATGTTCAAAACAACACCAACATTAGCTAAATATCTATGGCTGTCAAACACTGTTTGGGTTTTACAAATTACTAGTCAGCCTGTTTGACCTGAATTTCCTGGGTTATTTGCAAGCATTTATGCAAAACTCTCACTGCGTTCTCTAGAGAGAAAGAAGAAAAATGGGACAAGACGATGAGACAAGTTGGACATCATCATCATTTTAGGAATACATCATTCTTCTGACACATTTTTCTGCTGTTTTATCACTGGTTTTTTGTCAATGTTTGTGCGTTAACATTACTAAGAAAGCCCTACTGCTGATTCTCACTGTGATTTTAAATTAGCTTGTATAATATCTGTTTCATAGATATATGTGCAAAACATTGCTGCCTGATTTGCCAAATGGTCTTCTATTAGCAAGCTCTTCCTGAGTGGAGGAAAAGGAGCACCTCCAGCCTTGCTGCGTCAGACAGGAGGTGAGGTTAAGTGCTAAAGTAGTTTTTCCTTCTGTGTTTTTTGTTTTTTCCTTTGCACGTATTCTGTATGAATTTGTCACTTGATTTAGGAGACAGTTTATTTTCCAAAGTTAGAAGGCACATAATTGCTCATTAAATCTAATTACACAGATTCAAACTTTAAAGTTCATCTCTATGAAGAGAATGGAACATGGCCAGTATTGTCTGCTGGTTTCCTACACTGTACAA
>NW_009221229.1:0-17727 GCF_000690835.1 Fulmarus glacialis | reverse complement strand
TACCTGTACAAAAAAAAAAAAAAAAAAAAAAAAAAGAATTTGATCAAGCGTGCTAAATGATTTCCAGAATAAACTTTAGACCTTTAGGCCAGAAGGGTGATGTTTCAGAAAACAACAAATTCTAAGAGCATCTTTAAAACACAAAGTCTTTGGAGACCTCAGCTCCAGTTGTTATCACAGACAGACTGAATTTTCTTCCAGGGACCCATGTTAAAATTTCTCCTTTTCACTGTTCTCTGCAAGAAAAAAAAAGGCTGACTTGCATACACTGCTCAGCCCTTGCTTTGAAGGGAACTGAAAGAATTCCTTTCCAATTTTTTTTTAATGTTCTTTATACGGTTATATGCAATTGCTAATCAAGGGATAAGTTAATTTTCATAACAGCTCCAGGTAGAAGAAACAGCTATGTTATTCCCATTTTATGGATGAGGCACAATAAGCATCAGGTAAACAAAAATTCTGTTCATTTTAGATGCAGAATTTGAGAATGTAGGACCCCATTGTTTACATAATAGTGTTTTCTGTTATTAGGCACTTTATATTTTCAAAGCACAGCTCCCAATGCACCAAGGTATCAGTGCTCATTATTTCTGTAAATCAGATCCTGATTATTAAGTTAGAGGCAACAAAATGAAAAACAGACAGTTGGTGACTATCTGTGAAACCCTTTTTTCCTTGTGTGACATAAGAGTTTGTGGCAGAGGTCAGAACATAACCAGTTCTCCAGGAGAGCATTCAGTTGCCTTACATGAGACTTTCTTTTCCTCACAGTCCTCTGCATCATTCCCTTAACATTCTCCATCTTCTGTAACCAACAATTTGGGGGTAGTACAAAGAAGATACACCTGCGTAATACAACCTATTCCAAAGTAACCTTATCACATTTATTCAGGCAGCTTTGCAAATACAGGTGTTGGCCATCCTGCCTATGATTCCCATCATAGTACCACACCCTTCCTCTGATGGAAAAAAGAAGAGAGATCTCATACTAGATTACTGTCATTGTTTTGATATGGAAGGTAGTTCAGTTCTCTAAAGGATGCCAGAAATAACAAGTTCAAAAATGTACATGAAGTAAATCTTATGATTCTGAAAGTACCACCACAAATTTCAAACATGCTTCAGAATAAAACTTAAAGATCTGCAATGTGCCACCAGTCTAAGCAAAGATGACATCAACATAATTATCCCTACTTCAGGGAGATATTATCATTTTAGCTAATTAAGTCAAAATGTCAATGGAGACAAAGGAAATTGAACTTTTTTCTGCAAGATTTCCAGAATCTCAGGGGATCATTTCAAAAACTTAAATGCAATATCCAGCGGAATATTCAGTACGGTTAAGGACAGAATGTTTAATATTCAAAGTAGACAGATTTTTTTTCCATAAAAAGCTGGTTTATATAAAAGACTAATCAAAATATTCATTTCCTGTTTGTAACTTAACTTGAGCCCACATCAATTAAACTACAAAGACATAAAATATGTCTAATGGTTAAGCAGCAATAAAATACTTAATGAGCCAAGTGATACTTTCTAATGCCACTGCTCCCGATTTGCATCATGGGGAAAAAAACCAAAAACCCCATCACAACTTGGATGCAATTCTCAGTTGAAATACTGCTTCCCTGCCAGGAGAAAGAAGCTGTAGAGTTGTCTTATATAGTCTACCGGGTATTCAGGAAGCAGACAGAGACATACAACACTGTTCCCTTGTCTTTCTGGGTGGGAGCTAGAGATAGTCAGTACAAGCTATAGTAAAAATCATCTGGGATAAACATTAAAACGTATTCTTTGAATCTTTTATCTGTACAACTGAGACGTGAGGCTGGGCCTAGTAATTCTAAACCAGAATATGGAAATGTAAACTACTTGATTCCCAAAAGCCAGTGGTAGATCTACCTATGGAGAATACCTATATACTGGAGAAGGTTTTCCAGGAGCACTGCACTTGAAATAATGTTTCCTAGTTGTGAGCACTCAAATAACATCAAAGTAGTACCAGAACAAATGAACTTTTTCTATTCTTGGCTTATCTCTCCATAATAAAAGGTTTAGAAGGCACCTAAAACCAGTCCCTATCTGCAACTCTTTAATTAACAGCAAAAAGCATATAAAAAAGCCCTTGGAACATACATGCAGGGGGCACAATGTGCTATATCTGAGACACTATTAAAATAATGAAGACAAAACCTGATGAGATTTTCTATATATTGTAAGATATGTCTTTCGTCAGTATTGGAGACTGTTTTAAAGAAAAGAGCTTTTCATTACTGGTTTGAGGCTTTGCCAACTCAAGAGCCTGCACCATCTCATTTTTGAAATAGGACCTGGAATGACCACTGGGAGCAAGGTCTGCGAAAAGAGCTAATTGTCTAATTTATCTATAGAAGCCTTTCAGGAGACCAAAAAAAAAAATATTTGTAATACATATTAAAACATCTCATTTGATTACCTCTAGTCCACAGGCTTTTAAGGGGGGAATGCTGTCACAAGGACCTGGAGCAATGACCTAAAATTCTAAAAACCTTTGAAGTTTGAATTTCCAGAATAATCAAATCCCACTGGAAACTGAAATCAAGTTATTGTTTGGCCTTCTTAAGCAAACCCTTTGTATAAGTTTTGAAAAGCAGCTTTTCCTTTCACCACATTAAAAAAACCAACACCTGATTATCTACCTAAGAGACTCCCTTATGTTCCCGATTATGGCAACTCTCTGGCACAGGGCAGAGATGGATGAGTTCAGCGTGAGCTAATCCCACAGCCATCATGGCTAAAGAGCACACTACAGAGACACCCAGGGGAATTTACGGGTTCAGGCTGGTCTAAGCTAAGAGGTTATTGGCTTATATTCCATTACAACAGACCGTTATGCCAGCAGATATCTTTATGGAGAATTTGTGTTGATGGTTTTCCCAAGCTGATTGTGAGGAAGAGGTCAAATTATTCTCCTTCAGCATTTACACTGCATTTGTCACCATACAATTTTGGCTCACGTACAAATATGAGGCTATTCTGTAGTGCAATCTCCAGGAGCAAGAAAAGCTTTCTGTTCCTTTTGCATGACTCTGGAAATGAGAAAGGAAGTTTTCTCAGAGGATGTAGCTCATAACTATGTCCCCTACCATCTGGTCCTTGCAAACCAGTAAAGGAGGCTGAATATATTGCATTCCAGCAATCTCCATTGACAGACAGTTCCTCAAGGATTGTAACTAACTGGTGAAATTTAGAACAACCTCCAAACTTCCCTAAGCACCACTAGAGCTACAGAAGTCTTATATTGGCTGGCTCAGTAGGAAACTATAACCATCTCCTTCATCTGCTTCCCCTTTTACTACAGCTAATCTGTATGTATTTGCATTCAGAAACCATTCGTACCTGAAACTCAACTATTTTTTCATGTAATCCTCTTAATCAGCGTCAGAACGTTTATATATTTAATTCTAAACTACATTTGATGGTGGTTAATACTTTAATTAGCTATTTACACATGGTAAAAATTACAGAAGTAATTAGGGATATTCAGATTAATTAAAAGCATTAGGCAGTATTAAATGTGAGAGAACAGATTTTAATTAAATCTTTCAAGTATTTTTTAATAATCTCTTCTGTTGAGAAATAAACTATAGTAACACAATTTTATCTGAATCAGATAGCTTTGCACTATCATCACCATAATGTTTAAAAAAAAAAAGCCAAAGGAAGTGCATGAACTTATTCTTTACTGTTTATTAAAAATCCTATCCATACAGATTAACTTTCTTTTCTCTCCATCTATTTGTTTTACTAGTACTGATAAAGAATGACTGGTAATAAACGGGATTGAAATGCTGTCATAGTCTCACTGTAGCTTATCTATACTCTTCTAAAATATTTGAGAGAAATGCCTTTTAGCCTGTCTGAAAAATACTATTCGGACAAAGATCCCTCCCCTTTATCTACTTGAAGCTAAGCACAATCCAGAGGACTGTAGATACCCCATGGATTCCAGCATCACTGTTCAGACACTCCTTCAGCAAATCATGCCATCATGAATGTGTTACTGGGCGTGTGGGTCCCAAGCTTATATTTGTGGCTGGGGCAGTACTGGGACGCACCGTGCAGCAATTGTGCTTTGCCAGCTGCTGTCTGGGGAACCTGTAGCACAGTGCTCCGCTGCCCAGCGCAGACCTGCCAGGGCTGCCAGCCTTCTCCTACACCGAATCATCACTCGTGGGCTGAAAAAAAATCATGTGAAGCACATGAATACACCGAGGTGAAATATCAGTTTAGTGATTATCTACACATACAGACTGTGTCCCAAAGCATGAAACCTGCTTAGTAACAGTGGACTGAAATAACCAAGAAGAAAAAGCAACAGGCTAAGACTTGGATCCCAGAATAAGAAAAGTGAAAGACCTGCAGGTAACCAGAAAACCTGGCATCACGGTTGGCGAACGCCACCTCCACCAACGTAATTCCCTTGCGGTTTCCTTGGTTAAATTACCAGGAATAAGATAGTCTATAATATTATAAAGCAAGTATCAAAGGTCATTTAGGTCAAGCAGTTTAGGATGTTGGAGCATACAAAGAAGCAAATGGTGCAACTACTTACATTCAGACTATCAATAAGGTGTGTGCTACTAAGTTGTATAGCTCTTTCAAAATACCACGATGAAAGACTTATATTCAGTGTTCCTGCTGTACATATGCAAGCCAGAGTAAGATATTTAAGTTTTTTTACTCACAAATGAATCATCCACATGAATGCCGGTGCTGTTTGTTCCATTCCCATATGTTCCAGAATACTATTTTGTCCTACTTTTGTGTGTGTACAAAATTAGAATCGTAAGTTGCATCAATTTTAATCTTTAAATTGGTTTTATTTACAACCTCTAAAGTTCCTTGATTATTTCTAGTAACATTTGCATCAATGTTTGCTTAAATTATTCATGACATTTCAGTTATATCATTGGGTGCTTCAAAGTAAAACTCAAAGTAACTTTTCTTTCCTGAGAACAAAGATATACTTTCCTTGCTCTCAAGCAGAAATTCATAGGAAGATGAAAGAAATGCCAAGAATTGTTAATAAACAAATTTGTGGAGTAAATTATAAACAGAAATATGAAAATATTCCCGGTAGAAATAGAAAACTATCTCTAAAAATGCCTCCAAACACCAATTAAGTCTATCCAATTAGGATAATATTTGATTTATCTAGGTCAGGACTCAAGAAATTTTTTGCTGCCTAAGTAGCATCTGAACTACACACTCCTCCCTGTGTGGGACATGCCACTGGGGAAAGTTGTACTGCCATGGGCCAGACCCAAGGAGGAAAGAGCCACTTGGAGACCCACTGTGTGCTGCAGAGAAGCTGCTGGTTCCAGATGGAGCCTGTCCCCAACACATGAAGGGATGCTGGTTTGGGCTGTGGCGTTGCCCCCGTCAGCTCCAGCCTTGGGGCTCAGGCCTGAGGGATCTGGGGGGGTCAACAAAGCAGAAGATGAGGCAAGTGCAGGGACTGCAACCTCTTTCATGTCCCTACTGTTCCCCCCCCCAGATAGATACACTCTTTTCCTTCAATATATGTAAAGCAAATGAAACTATATAAAAGCACATAACAACAACATTGCATGCATTTCTGCTTTTTTAAAGATGAGAAATTGGAATTATAATTCTTCACCCTTAAACTGCTAGGAAATGTAAAACAGGTTTCAGAACCCTGAAAAGACCTCTGTACCAGGTCCAAACCAATTTCTTTAGTTCAGTCAAAGACTTCAGCAGTTGTGCAAGAGGAGAGTTTAAGGGAAGAGAAGGCAAGACAGACAAAGGATTACAGTAAGACGTTTTTGCTTTTCCATGTCTTGTTTGCCATCTTTAAACTTAACAAAGGGAGAGGAGAATCATCATGGAGGGAATATTATTTTTAGTGATACTTCCATTAGCCAAAGTGTGAATGATGTTGTCATCATCTGCCACATTGACAAGAGTGGGTAAAAGCCTTAGAAATAAAATTCACATTTTAAAATCTACAAATATTTACTTTATGGCAATGGAAACAAGGAAGGGGTGCAGTGAAAACTTATGTTGTTAAAACTGTTCAGGCTTAAAGAGATAGTGAATCTTGGCAGGCACACATAGATATCTTAAAAAATAACTATTATTCTATGCTAAAGATCTTGAAGAAATGGTCTGAAAAGAGAGACACATCTGCTAGGCATTATCTCAATAGAAATAAATGACTAATGATGTAAAGCTAAGGCGACAGATGGGCCACACTTCACAAGCTAGCCTGAGACATAGAATGAGCTCAAGCAGTTCTTCAGGCCTAGACTGGTAGAACGGCACAGTAGGAAGACGTTTGCATTTGCTTGAAATGTTTTGGTAATATTTTCTTTATAAATCTCTTGCATTTTCTTACAGTAGTGTCTGTCATTCTAACACTTTTATTTGATCCCAATATAATTAGAAGATGCCAAAGAAATATTAAAAGTCTACAATATACCCAAAGGAAAAAGGTGAGATGGGGAACAAATTTACTGCTTAAACTACACATCATGGGAGTGAAAAATGTCCAATACAGGCAAACTAGCAAATTAGAAATGTATGTGGGGAAAAATAAAGCTTAGACTTTAAAGTCTAGACTGTGGGAGAATTTAAAAAAAAACAGTATATTAACATTTTTTTCTTAAGATGCTGTTCAAGTGTACTGTTCCAATCTTAAAGATCAGTAAATTAAAATTTACTTGAATAAGCATATTCTTGTAGCTATATTAGAGACTTACTCACAAGGTGACATACAACTTCAGAGATGAAAACTGCCAACCTAGTTAAATTTTATTAAGGCAGTCACATTCTTTATATACGATCACACTGCAAGCATTGCCAATTAAAATTAGATCATTTGACCTTCATCAGGGGAAAAAACCCCTTCATCTAGCTAAAAAAAATTTTAAAATTAAGATATCTACACGCAGAGGTAAGACAAAGGTTTATTTCTACTTCGTAGTTCAAATAGCCACTATTCTTTGTGCTCTTCAGGGTCTTGAACCAAGATTTAAAAAGTCGGGAAGGTCTGCTAAAGCAATTAATGGGAAGGGAAGCACTACCTTGTCTAAAAATGAAGATTTTTCTCACAGCCTGCAAATAAGTCAGAGTTGAGGTTCAATTTTCACAAACAAGAAGTTAAAATTTATCCACATTAGTATTTGGGATATCACAATTGTTTTCCAGTTTTAGCTTTTGCAGTAAATTGTGTTTGCAAATAGTACTGTAGGGGAACCACTAGAGCAAGCCCCAAGAAATAAACATTTGATTTCAGATCTTTTGTTCCTGAACTCTGGCTTGTGTGAAAAGGATAAAAGACATGCAAGAGAAAATTCTGCAAACACTTAGTTTTCATAATTTCAGAGATAAAACTAAACAACATCTTATAACAACTTCTTATTGACAAAGAGCTACGTTAAATGGAATGTTATTCTGGAAACATGCAGTGCTGACTGTTAGCACTGTTTCTTGATACATGGGTTGACTAGAGACCTCACAGTCACTCACACTGAATAAGCTTTAGTGACATATATTGAATAACTGGTTCTTCTCTTTTTCTCCGCAATGTTTCAGTATCTATCTTCTTTCTGCTGCACTAAAAGGACTTTATTATAAAGCTGAGAAACCATTTCTTTTGTTGTCAAGATAAATATTGACCAAATCAGCAAAATAAAAGCCTTGGGTTTTCAGACATATCAATTTGGCTCTAGTTCTCCTGTATTAGGCACTGTACGAACATATATATTAGGATGCATCTTCTTTTCATATATTCACAAAATTACTCACCAGTAATTTGACACAATCTGTACTAATAACATCAATATTTCAGCTATTTTTAAGGATGCTTCCTAGAGAAAAAGTAGAGTACTGAACAGCAGCAGCAAATGACCTTTGATATGCACGTGTATGCATTTATATACTACTAGCTGTCAAGACAAGAAAGCTGATCTCACACCAAAAGCACTCCCAGACAAAAACCCAAAACCAAACCTCTTATTCCTTCACTGCACCCTTTCTCTAGTTACAAATAAATAAATAAATAGAACACAGCAGTGAGTGAGTTAATGCCCATGTATCTGAAACAAGAAAGAAAGAAAGAAAAAGAAAAAGAAGGAAAAAAGAGCCCTGTTTTCTCTTCCTCTCATGATTCACATTCTTGGCTTTACAAACTTGGCCCTGCTTCTGAGGACATATGATGCAGCTGTAAATAGCAGCCCTTGTTATCAGGACAGGTCCATACCAGCTCTATTTAACAAAGCAAGAGTTGTGGTTACTTTCTGTCTCTCTGATTTGTACATTTTCTTCCTCCCCAGAGAGCTCTTGGGTGTGATGCTTTCTTTACCTGGAATCACTCCAGAGCAGCCACCTACCATTTGTTCAGCGTCTGGTTTTGAGCTGGCCCCAAGGTGGTTAGGTGGTAGGACTAGGAAGCACCACCAAGCTCCAATAACTCCACTCTAATTAATTAGGGACTTTGGGGCACAAAAGGGATGCTTTACTTTTAACATTTTTATTGAAACATCTGCCCTCTCAGATAGCTGTCTTATAGGAAATCCGGGGCTAACCGTACCCTTTCAGCTGCCAGAACTGACATTTCAGCTTCTCTTCTACTCCACAAAGTGAATAACTCATTAGGGACTGTTAAGGGTCTGTTCATGTGCCATGGTTTTGAGGGAATTTTTACTGCACTTCTGTGATAAAATATTTGACAGTGCTAAGGCACACTGAAGTTATGACTCAAATAAGGATGTTCATTGAAATTGCTAGAAACCTTAAAAAGCAGCTTGTGAAATGCTTGTGAAAGCAGCTTGTGAATATGGTGAAAAAGTGAAATATATGAAGAAACAAATAGAGCAAGGGTGAGTGGATCATAAATGATGGAAGCTCAGAGGGATGCAGCTCCCCAGGTTATGGTAGCCTATGCTATGCACCTTTATTCTTCAGGTATAAATAACTATGGCCTCATTGATATACTGTCACGAAGGCATTATCTTTGACCACATGATAAAATATAGAGGAGAAAAGTCTACTTTTTCCACAAAGAAAAAGTTTCTGAAAGAGGTAAAGACTGAAAGTCCTCTGGAAACCCTTAAGTGCTGTTCCTATGCCCTAACCTGCCTCATACAAAATAAAGAAAGAGAAATATATTGCTCTCAAGTTAATTGGTTATGTTTTCTAAATCATCAGTGTAGACTAAAACTAGAAACAGAAGCAAAACCTGCACAGTTGTTGCTGCCTTGGTAGCAGAAATGCAACCACAAAACGCTCTCTCAAGCCCCTCATTCGCACCCCAAAGCCTGATGTGACGCAGTCTTCGCTGCCATCGCTATGGCCCCCGCTCCTCAGCCACTTCTTTCGCCCTCCTGTCAAAAGCCTTTTACTCAAAGGCTCTTTCTAAATCAAGAACTCCTCTATTGGTCTGGACAAAGGTGCCTTTCAGTCCCTGGTAGGATACGCTTTAGATGCTGCCAGGCTTTTTCCTGCACCTGAAGGTTTTATCCCTGCTGCTTCTTTTGCTTTCACCTCTTTCACGACAGCAGCTTCCCCAAACAGACGTGCCAGGGCACTGATATGATTTTGCTCTCTTCACATTATTCATAATACGAGGACAATACCTGGGTACAGCTATCTTCTCAAAATTCGTGTCTAAATGCTTGTGTTACAAACAACTGCTTCTGTTCCCACAAGGAACAGACTTGCCACAGCTACAAGACCAGAAAAGCCCTTACAGGTTCTCACTCACCACCTAGAGAGGACTAAAGACTACATTTCCAGAAGTATTGGTGCTTCGTAACCAACAAACACCCGTGCCATTTATCTTTAAGTGATTATGTCAGAAGAGTTTGGGCTGTACTGATGGTGTTACTGCACTTCTATATCTTCGGAAGCAATTGGATAACTTGCACTAGATCCACTGTCACATGACAAACTTTCCTGGTCCAAAGATATCTTCCACAACGCACCTTATTGTGGCAAAGTATTAATGCGGAAATTTTCAACTTACAAAATAAACACGTTATTTAATTAAAAAAAAAAAACAACAAACCCCTTGCCTAACAAGTAATGAAAAACAAATAGCAATTAATAACTTGGTCGATGCTGTGTCACTGTCTGTTCTTACCATAACACAATCCAGTAAATGAAAATCTGGTGGAAAAAACAAAGTACCATGCCTTAGAAACACTCATTCTTGCAGTTACAGCTTAGAAATGACAGCATCCCTATTAACAACCTATCTATTTAATCCCGTGACTTTTTCTACACTCGCCATTTGATAAAGTTTGACAGTGCAGAATTCAGCTGCAAAACTGCATATAATGAGAGCAGGCTGTAACACCGCGCTATCTTCCTTGAAGCTAATCACTTTATAATGAGTTTAGTGAAAAGTACCTATGCAATAAGTTGTAGCTGACAGCAGCCCAAGGGAACCTCTAAGTGCTAAAAATTAGCTGCTGAAGGATGTTGAATATCATCTTTTTGAAGACAGAAAACAGGTTTCTTTCTAAAACACACGCAGTTTAAAGTAGACATAAATCAAACAGATGGTAAAAAAAAATTGTTTTGCTATGGGCTTTATCCTGTTTTTATTCTTTCGCTGTTATGAGGTAACGTACTTTAAAAAGAGAGTAAGATTAGTCATCCTGCTAGAGAGCCAATTATACTAATTTGTGACACTACTACTTGGGATTCAAAAAGACTTGGTTTTGAATCAGCTTGCCTTGGTGATCTACACAGCCTAACTGAAGACCTCTACTCCCTTCTCTGAGGACAGAAATTCAGAGGACAGAATTCCTCCCAACCACATCCAAAGAGTGGAATTATGCCTTTTTTTTTTTTTTTTTTTTTTTTTTTTTACCAGCAGTAAAATCTCCCTATATTGTTCTGTACTGCCATCGCATTTGTTTGCCAACCGGAACAATTAGTTGCTATCGTTATATAGCATATTACACAAATTTAGGAAATCTGTGATTCTAGAAATAAACACTTTAATATTACAGAACATAAAGGTAGGGAGAAGTTCAGCCCTTTAGAATCCAGGGCTATGAACTATGAGGAAAAATAGTTCTGAAATAATGAACTGGTAATACATACAGATATAGAATCTCTGAATTACAAAACCAGTCTGTATATACTTCGACTGAAATGGGTCTAAACAAAAGCAATTGCTTTGTCACAGCCTTGGAAATAGGCCAGATACCTAAACACTCAAAAAGAGTTTAGAAAAGTAGCTCCTTCAGGAGATACATAGGAATTTCCTGAAAATACATACACTTTTTAAAGGCCAAACATTAATATAATATGTACTAAGATGGAAACTAACCCTGGAATGGGAAAAGAAAAATAAACAACCAAACCACAACCAGTTTGACTTTCTGCTGTGACGAAATGTCTTCCAACAATTAACAGTCATCTTTTGCACAAGCTAAAAAATTTGTAGAAATATCCAAAATTCTACGTATATGTTTTAACTAAACCAAATGCATGCATTTAGAGGAATATGCACTGTTAACCAATCGGGGGAACTAGAAACCCAACATGATATTAGAATCTTCACTCACTTTGACATGACCTACAGTTTCAGGGAGCATATTTGTTTTTTTGCTATACAGGGATGCAAAGTATGCTTCCAGCCTGTTGCAAAAACATTACAAAGGTCTGCTTATACTATCGCAATAGTAAATGAAGTTTTTCTTTACTGCAGTTGTTTCTACTTCATTGTTATATAAAACACAGGCTCTTCAATAAATTTTAGCTTTGCTCCAGTCATGAAAAATGTGCTTTGAGGATAGTAGACATAACAAAGTTACAAAAAAAAAAAAAAAAAAAATCAAAAAAGACCATGGTTACTAGAAAAAAAAATTTGCATTCTCTCCATTGCTGTTTGCAACTGAGACTGTTTGAACATATGACTGCTTCATGTGACGCAGAATAGGTAGATTTATTAACTAGTAAATACAAAGCCCCATAAAAGGCTAAATCTTCAAAAAATGTTTTCCTGGTGTCTGTCACTAAGTAAATATAATCTATAAATTCCTGCAAGCTTAAATGACAGGGACAAAACCCACTGTTATAATTACAAGCCAAAGATATTAAAACACACTATCTACTTCATGAATAAATACATATGGAAAATCTCACACTTGTAGTTGCTACTGGTACAGCTGCTCCCAGGGGTGAGATAATAACCAGGAAGAAACAGAGACTTGTACTCTCAGCAAAAATAGAAAAGTTTATGTACCAAAAATCGGTTACGTAGTCACATATCTTTTTGCTGGCAAGCAATGAACAAACAGGTCAACACGTTTTGGCATCTAACCACCTCCCTCAGGAGCCGGTGAGCAAGGCACCAGTGGCAATGCAACCTCTTTTTTCCAAAGGTGCGCTAACTTCGGCATACAGCTAAAATACTGCAAGCATTCATATGTTAAAAGGTCAAGAGAAGATCTGTTTTTATATAAGGCCATTTCTGCATTGCACCAAGTTCCCTTTAAAAGAGGCTATAAAGACAGTGATTTCCTAATTTGAGAATACTCCTAGAGTACAGGGTCTTTGGAAGATAAAGTGCCAATATGTCCAGCTCTATGCTGCAATGCTTGAAAAGTCTGCAAAATACAAAGTACACTCAAGCAGATATTGGCATAACAGAAGTTTTGGGGGCTTCTATTTGCAGTAGAAAGTCAGATACTATTATTCAATTTAGATTTTTGTGAAGCTGGTTTATTAGATATCTACATAAAAATATTTTATTCCTTTTTGACTTCCTAGTATCAGAATGCCCTCTGTTAGTGTGTGAATGAGAGATGGTCTGTAGATCTTTTCACCTATTATTTATAGATTATAATGACTTTTAATATAGAAAATTTCCATCTTTAAAGCAGTGTAGTTCACAGGCACTGCCAGACATGCGAGTTCCGATGTGTCCATCTCAAATAAGTACAAAAATGACAGTATGAATGCATTGTTACATACAATTTCTGAGAGGATAGACAAATCAATTGGAATTCACTTTCATAGCAAAACTAAAGGAGGAAAATTACATGAGCTCAACTCCTGTTATTGTACCATTGAAACTGAAATTTAATTCCTTTTCCAATACCTTGCCAAAAGAGACCTCAAACACATGATGTAAAATCCTTATTGCGATTATGTTCCCAATGCCTGAACTGACGTGATTTACCCAAGTTAACCATCCTGTTATGCTAAAAACCTGTTCTGCTATCAAAACACTTATTTTAATCCAAGCAAGGACACACTTTGTTACTGAATAAAGACTATTTTTTAATATCTAAAACGCTTATATCACACTTTGTTGATTTATGAAAAACACTCCTCTGCACCGTCCTCTTTCTTAATGCCTACTTATCCAACACTAAACATACTTATTTGCTCAGCACATTCACAAAATTTAAAAACAAGTTAGCTTTTGTGCCTTTTCTTCATTGCTCTTAGCTCTGTGCTAAAAACCAAGGTGTTAAAAAAAATAGAACAATTACCCTTTTCTCTGTCTGTCTCTCTTCCGAGCCACAGAAAACACTCATTAACAAACCAAAGCATTTAAACATAAAATAGGAGCCTTCCTTTGCCCTCCAGCTCCAGGAGATGCAGAGATTTCATCTCGCCTTCCTCAGTCAAAAAAATACTTCTCTAAAACATGTTTCAGCCAACCTTTCCTAGCCCTGCTTTTTCCACAAGGCCCAACTGCTCCTTTCCATCACCTTCTCTAGAGTTGGGAGTAACTGTGGTTTATTTAAATCCTGAATGAAGTGAGAGCATGGGCTACATTTTGCAAATGGGGAATAATTTATTTAACAATATTTAATGTTACTGAAGTCACTTCAGCCAAGCTTATGTATTCAAACTCCTGTGATTATTCACTTGTTACCATCTATTCTATGCTCCTCGTAAATGCAGAATCAAAACACAAAAATTGGTTCTTTCAACATAAATAACAAGACTGGTTTCATGCTCCTTCCAAAATAAACAAACAAATGAACGTACCCAAAACCTGTTTTAGAGATGTTTGAAAACAGTACTGACCCTTGAATCCTCTGCTTCAAAGGTTAAAATCTGTGATTTCAACCCCTAGTTTAAAGTATTTAACATAAGAAAAGATTTATTTGTTTAACACTGTTTGAAATAGAAATGTTTACATCTGAAATTTAGAAAATCAGAAGAAATAGACATCTCAAAATACAAATGGCCAAAACACACCAACCTACAAGCACATTTGTGCTGACATATCTTTTTGCTTCGTAAGTCCTTACAAAAACGACGACTGAAAATCAAATTTACAAAACATACTCGTGAATGTTAAAAATGTAAATCAGTTTTTAGAATTTGGAGCTGAATTTATCTGGACAAATACAATATTATCACTTTATGAAGAGATAATAAATGAAGCAGAATTATGGAGCTCTGTTTCACACCTATTTCAATGTAAAATTTCATAGACAATATTAGTGACATTGGTAAATATTATTGTTTTACTATTATTACAATTCTTTTACAATATTTCAAAACCAAAACTGAAGATTATCCTAGCTGCTTTGTTATCAATTAGTTTAGGATGGTTCAGTAGCTCTTACAGCTCTCTGCTTACATGCCAAACAATTGTTTGTGCTAGTTACTTGTATTCCATAAAACGGTTCGACTGCGGAGCTGAACAAAAAGTAGCGTAATTCATCCAGCACGCCACTCCACCCTTACATTGCACGTTTCAGCACCCTGGTTACACCCCAGCTTGGCTCTTCCTTCTTACCCACGAGAAACCAAACCTGCCCTCCTTTTAGCCCGTCTGACAGGGCTGCTCGGTTTTTGCCGTGTTCAGTGTCAGAGCGACAGTGAGGCCAACAACTAAGACACATTAGTTCCTAGAAATCATCTTGCAGGCTTAAAAGTTAAAGCATTCACCAACATAGAGTCATGGAGTAACAATACTAAAATAATTGAACTCTGCCTTAGTGCATCTCAAACATAAGAGCATACAGAGCTATGATGGATTATTCCAACTTCTAAAGGATAAAAAGAGTCAGACAAATGCATTCTGAACACACAAGAATGGGTAATTCTAGTATTTGCAGCTTTTTTGCCATTTATTGATTGTATTTCTTATTTTTTAGCAGTTTATCAACCACTTCTGAATCACCCTGTATCTAAACTATACTATCAGGAAAAAAATACTTGAAAAAATCGCTGGCTAACAACAAACTATAACCTCTTCCACTTTACCCAGTGACAGAGTTAATTGGTCATTGCAGTTCAAAGCCACAGATTTGTGGGAAAGGCTGCTTGCCTTTCTTCCTTGATTATAAGCATGTATGTTTTGCTAGACTTTCCATACAATAAAGAAATTCCACTGGACAACTTAAGGCACCTTTATATTTATTATGAATTTCTTTAAAACAACATCCCCATAACCAGAGAAAAAATGCTGTTAAGGTCTTAGTAAATATATCTGCTCTGAGTGACGATGTGCTTTCGCCAGTGTTTTTATTTCCACTATTCTAAATGAGTTAACAGCTATAAGAAAGTTAGCTAGAATCAGCTTTAACTTAGAGCTGTAACAACAATGGAAGTTAATATAGAAGAAAAATATTTTTAAAAACCCAACACCATGGAAGGAAGTTGCTATTTGCACAGACATGCAGTTTTTCTTGACCTTAAACAGATTTTTAAAAGACCGTCCCTTCACCCTTTATATTTATTAGCGTTCATTTGTAATACAGGTAATTTTAAGTTATGTTCCTTATGTAGCCCTTGCTCGTAAAAAAGTATTGAGGGATTTTTTTTTTTTTTTAATTTTCCATTATCTATTTAATTTATGAAAATAATGGCCTCTGAAATGACACAGTAGATAATGTCTGTCTATTTATAGCAATGACAGGTGGAAACAAACTTTAAGGAATTTACTTAAATTCTAGATAGATACTGCACATTTATCGACAAGCATTTAATTGGAGCTCAAAGAACTAGCAGTATTTCATACAGCTGATCTCAAATTTTTAATGGGTTTGTGAAACTATGCATCTTGTAGATAAATGCCTAATTAAAGATCCTATAGAAAAATCTTATTGCTAAATCATTCCTGCAAAAAAAAGGATAACAAAGACCTGAGTGCAACTTCATGTATCATCAAACTGTCCATATTACCATACAATCCTTTGAGTTTGCTCAGTGGGAAAAAATCTTGTAGCAGATTGCTGAAGTAAATAAGGTTTGCTTGATTATGTGTTTTGTAGAAAAATGTATGTGGGTTAGTTAAGGTTTGCGTCAGATTTTTGTCCCTCTGGCCCTCAAATCAAAGCTTTGATTTTGTATAGCTCTGTGGAAGAAGTTAAATCACTTTTCAATTACATAGTCTAAAATTCACTTCTCCTCAGAGGATCAGCTCAGCGTCTAAGAAATGTTCACATCCTTATTTTGCAAATGATACAATTTAGGTAGTCTACTCTATCCATATCCACTGAAATCCAAAATCAATTTCTGATGTGCTATATGTGCAAGACAGCTGAAGAACCTGGTCACATCATCTCAAAATATAATTTGAGACACTTTAGCGTATTGTTTATTTTGAGCCAGATTTCCACACTAATTTTGATCCTCCCTGTTAGAAGGGGCTTAATACCAAGAATTAAGAAGCTGATTATACATAGAATGCACTGGCGTTTCATCTTAAAATCACTTATATTAATGTGTGATACCTTTGTTCCTGTAAGGAAGACAGTACTTCTCTGTATTTATGCTCTTTCAAATAATATTAAGAAAATACTACCCCATGTCAGGCTGTTACAACAAATCACTCTTACAGTAAATAGCAATGCAGTTTTCAAACAGAAGTGTCCATGAAGATTTTGTCCAATACCAACATTCTGCAACTCCTTTTGTTCATCAATGTGAATAACAGAAGTTCCTTTTTCAATATAACTGGAAATAAGAAACAGTATTTCTAAGCATGCACTGTATATGTCTATTTGACTACGATGACCTATACAAATCTGAGGCAATCCACTTATAAAACCACTGCCAAATTCTGTCTTTTATATTTATTTCAGTGAGTTAAGACTCTAGAGATGTTATGTTTACTCCTGTCAGACACGCTTAAAATGAAAAGCTTTTCTCAAAAATTTTGTTTCTTTCATGAGGATATTTTCACTGATCCAGACGATAAAAAAAATGTGTTTAGGGATAGAATTGCATTAAAAGCTTTTTACAGAAGGTAGAAAAGAAGGGTCTTATCTCATCCCTTTACTGATGCCCACATTAAAAAGACAGTGCAAACAAAATGATAAGGAAGAGGTTCATTTTACATTTAGCAGGATTCAAAACACAATAAAATATTAACTGCATTTTTATTTTAAAAATTCAAAGGGACACAGTGGATAGATATCCTCTGGGCTGTGACAATGTCACAGGAGTTGAAAATCTGAGGAACCAACCAGAATTTCCAGTGTAACTTTGGACAGCTTCCATGTCAACACAGAACGATTAAGTAATAATCTCTTTTTTCACTCTTCTAAGAGCAAGGCATTTTATTGTTCCTGAAACAAGTCCCTTTGCTCTTAGGAAAATTGGTGCAATAACAATGTAACCCCAAAGTACATAACAAATATCTTATTTAGGTCAAAAAGTCTAATTATTTCCCCAAACTTGTTTGAAAATCCAAATCCAAAGATTTGTCTTAGAATCATAGAATCATTAAGG
>NW_009221228.1:0-475 GCF_000690835.1 Fulmarus glacialis | reverse complement strand
TCCACTCCAGGGATCTTACCATTCAGCCCAATGAAAGAGGGCCCTTTTAAATTTCTACTCTATTGCTCTGAAAATGCTGAGAAGTTTGATTCTCTACTCCTGAAACTCATGCTTTTATCTTACAGTTGTTGTCAGAGCTTGCTCATGCCTCACATTTTTGGCCAGGATAAGCCAAGGAGAGAAGGTAGATGCCATCATTTACCTTCTCATCCACAGGTCTGAGCTGCGTTGAGTACTTAAGGTCATTGCACTAGGCAGGGCAGTATTACACAATTTAATTTTAGAAGCTGATTCTGCACATCTCATGGTAGTCACCCCTTACACCAAGAACTAAATGATGAATGAGTCCCATGGGGCTATAAAGGGGAAGTCTGCAAGCCTTCATGTGTATCTGAGTCAAGGTCACCACCTAATCCTGGCTCCAGACCACAGGGGAGCAAACCTTGCTTGAGACAGACCAGCTGGATTTGAAGAT
>NW_009221227.1:116276-137714 GCF_000690835.1 Fulmarus glacialis | reverse complement strand
AGGCCTTACAGAGGTCCGGAGATGAGAGAATGCGATTCAACAGCGAAAGATATGCTCAGGCATTTCTCCCTTCCAGTTTAATTCTGTTCAAGTTTATCCCGGATTTCTATACTTCTTAGGACCGTGTTATTAAAAGAGAGTAACAAAAGCCAAAAAGGCTCTTAGAGTGGTTAGGACATTAGAGCAAGGGTCTTGCAGGGGTTTTTCACTTTTGCCTCAATCCAGAGCTCCTGGACTCATCTGTAAATGAAAGCGTAGCTCTTCTGTCAATGCAGGCTGTTCCTTTGGGGTTTTGTCACAGGTCTGTAGAGTATTTAAAAAAAACCACAGCTATAATATTGGTATTTTGGGAAGACCCCTGGGAAGTCTGAGGGGCTCAGTCCTGGCTGTGAATGAAGGGCAGCCGAAGCACGGACGGGTGAAGCTGAAGGGCAGATCTCCTAGGACGGAGACCTGAAATGGGTCTGTAAACTCTGATGATGTGCTGGAGAGGTTGAACTGTGAGATGAATTTTTGATTTAGCAGGTTTAAAAGCTAATGGGATTCAAGAGTTAGATCCAAGATAGCGTACAGCTATCCAGCCATGAAGAATGGAGCAAGGCTCAGTTAGTACCATAAGAGCATCTTAAAGAAAAAGAAAGGAAAAAAAAAAGCCCTAGAAGGAAAGATTTTCTTTTCTTTGCATCAGGATGGAAGGGAAATAGATTTTCTTGCTGTTGTCACGCACGGGCAGGTTGTCTGTGCTCTCTCCAGGCCTTGGTCCCCTCTTTCCCCAGCGCTTTGTCATGTCTGTTTAGACTGAAAGATCTTCAGGGCAGAGACGGTCTCTTAGAGGGGTTTAGAAGAGGGCAATGGCACCCTGATCTTGCTGGGGGCACGCAAGATGGGACAGCAATTGAATCCGTCAGGTATTTACGTTGCAAAGAGGAAGAGAGACGGTATCTTTCAGCCAAGAGTTGTTCATCCCTGCTTTTATCAGCTCAGCTGGAAAACCGAAGGTTTCCTGCTCGAGCCACGCACCGCGGGGAGGAGTTTCTTACAGCCAGGACCTTGTAGGAGCATGTGGCAGCTGCCACTCCGCTTCTAAACGCAGATCTATGGCCACAGCATGAAGCGGGGAGAAAAGCATGGTTTGTGGTTAGCTTCTGTTTCTCTGCTCCCTCTCAATCTCTGCTTTTGGAGATTCATGTGAGTTCTGGCTGTTGCTGGGGTTTGTGCTGGCTCTCCAGCCATTTTCTCCTGGGAATGGCTCTTTGCTTCCCTCTGAGCTGTGTCCCGGCAGCCAGCTAGGAAGTAAACCTTACGGCGATGTGTTCATTTCATTTGTCGCGGTTAATACTAAAAACTACAAGTGATACCCATGGGAAGTTTACAGGGAACATTTTCTGTGATTAAAAATAATGTCTGGGTGACCGCCTGTGGGTTATGTTTCAAAAAAGTACTATTCCCTCTCTCTGCATGTGCAAATCAAGATTATAACGGGAAAATATTAATAGTCGATGGATTGAGTGGCTGGGGAGGTGGTTTAGTTGCTGTTTCATTCTACAGCAGCAATTATCTGCACCTGCTTTCACCAGTTGCTCGCTCAGGTACATTTGGGCGAAGGGACCGCTTGGGGAAATTCCTAGGGAACTGGAAAAAAAGAAGGTGTTTGGGCAAACAAGAAAATGAAGCTGGTTCTTGAGCATCAAGTGGTCTTCTTGGCACTTACAATGTGCTTCTGCATGCTGCAGAATATCAGGTCCGATCCCTACCATCTGGACCAATAATCAAGGCTTCATTAGAAACCCAGATTTGTTGTAAATTAGAACATGTAATTAGAAAATGTGCCTGCTAATTGAGTCCCTTTGATGTAAGCTTCAAGATGTGACGCTGATCCCACACAGAAAGGGTTTTTAATGCCTTTTATTTATATACATTTTCCCTCATTTATTGTTATTTGCAGCTCGAACTCTTTGCTGATCAGAAATATTCAGAAATTCATCTTGCAAAGAGCAGTGTCACTTCAGCTATTTATAAATACGATGCTGGCACAAAATGCCATTCAGCAAATTCCTTTTTTTAGGTTGCTTCTTACCCCCCTCCCCCCGTTTTTTTCCCTTTCCTTTATACTTCCAACTACAAAACAAGAAGTTTCTATTTTAGTTCGCGCAGAAACATTCAAAGCAAGCCAAGTGTTGGTGATTCAGTAGGTGGCACTCCTCCCTCTCGGTCGGCTCTCCGCCGGTGGCAGCCCTGGCGTGATAAGAAGGATTTTGCCTTCCTAAAGGTGCTACCTCTCCCGAGTGGTGGGAAATGGACCCCCTGAACCCATGCGCTCACCCCGCATCCCAGAGCACCCTCTGCAAAAAAAAAAAAAGCGAGGTGTAAAACTCAATGCCACGGCACATTTCTGCCTAGAATAATCTCGGTGTAGCTCTCTGCAATCCTCCGTGCAGTTTTAATTAGTGGTGGTGGCCTTTACGTATGGTCTTAGGGAAGTACCACATGCTCGTTTGGTGTTAAGTGGTTGCCACTGTGCTCTGTCTTTGCACGGGGGCAGCTGCGAGGACTATTTCTGTTTCTGCAAAATGTTTTGGAGTTTCTTGAGAAAGGGAGCACTGCAGACATGCAAAATCTTATTACCCTTATATAAGCCAAAGGAATTAATTAAATAAATGCATAAAAATAACCTCTCAGAAAAACAGAACAGCTAGCATATAACTTAATTTCCTGCCATTCTCTAAAATCTGCTACAGCACAAAGCCGGGTCTTTCTAATGCTTTTCACCTTGTGAGAAAATATCTTCAGAGAGAGAAGAAGAAAGTTTAACCCCTAAGACTCTGGCCTCTTTCTGTATTAGGGTGACAGCTTCGTTCTCTGAATTTTTAAATGCCTGTAAGATATAAAGGAATGCGGATAAAAGCACAGCGCAGGGAGCCACAGCCCTGGAGGGTGCTGTGCCCGGTGCTGTACAGCGTGAGGCCGGTTCTGCGCTCCTGCCAAGCACTGCTTTACCAGTCCTGATTTTTCAAGGTGTAGCAACGAGCTTCATGGGACCAACACCGACTTCTTTACAGCCGCTACTGATCCAGAAGATGAAAGGACCAGAGGAGGCTCAGAAGCAGCCCCAGAAAGGTGAAGGCGGCACTGCCCGGGTTGGCTGTAGCCCAGCATCGCTTACGCCGCTTCAGGGGAATGACTGCTGCGTTACACTAAAGTAACGAGAGAGGAATCAGACCCGAAGGATTTTTGCGAAGGGAAGCTGGATCAACAGGATGGATTCACCACCAAACTCTGCCTGCTCCGTCCAGGCTTAGCTCACTAGCAAAGGTCTTTCTGGGACTGCTGCGTGGTACCAAGCAGAAGCAAAATGATTATCCCAACTTGCCAGTAGTCCCCGCTGCAGAAAATACGGTTCAAGGAGCTCTCCCTCCTCTCTAGGCAAAAGGCGATTGCTTTCCTGGATATTGGACAGTCCTTGGAGATGCTGAACATCTCCAGCAGTGGAGCAGGTATCCTGTTGGCCCCAGCTTGGAGGGAGCACAGCTGAAATGATGATACTGCTCTGCAGATGCTGCGGGAACAGAAAACACCTCTCTTGGCCTGCTCGCTGGGGAACTCGTTCAAAACCCAGCTCAGCTGCCCAGGTTGCAGGAATGGCTGAGGATTTAGGTCTCAATGAAGCAAATGCTCGTGGCCGCAAACCCCACCGTGACAACGGGCTGTATGCTGTAATCAGGAAAAAGGCATATTGCTAAAGACACAAGAGCATGGCAGATGAGTTTAGTGTTCCTAATAAAAAAATCTAATTCCCCTAATCTGTATCAAACACTAAAAGCTACATGCTACCAATTATTTTCTTCTAGTTTTAATTTACAACAATCAGTTATAATGGATGAAATTAATTCTTAGTTTAATTTTGTTGGCTGTGTGCTTAGAATCCCATTTTTTTCCATCTCTGCTTTTCCTGTTGCTGGTAATTAGCTGCATCTAGCTTCAGTGGTGCTAGTTAAGATGGAACATTGGTCCTAATTGTTTACTAATCA
The DNA here is from genome assembly GCF_000690835.1 of Fulmarus glacialis. Taxonomy (NCBI): domain Eukaryota; kingdom Metazoa; phylum Chordata; class Aves; order Procellariiformes; family Procellariidae; genus Fulmarus; species Fulmarus glacialis. The sequence continues at coordinate 133,686 of NW_009221227.1, read as the reverse complement.
TCACAACCTTTGGTGTAAATCACTATTTGCTGCAGCTTCAGTGTGGGTTTTGGTCTCATTAACTTTGCTTACCCTTTCAAATCCAAGGTTCTAAAATTAAAATAATAAACATCGCCATCTGTATCTTCCATCAATACATCTCTGTTTTCATCGCTTAGTCTGGTCTCTCTTTAGAGAAGCTTATAGGGTTACCCTAATTTACGTTAGTTTAACTGCATCTTCAGATGCAGAACTGGTCAGAAATCCTACATACAAAGCGCAGAGGCGCTTAAACTTCATCTCCCTGCAGATGGGATGGGCACGGTGAGGACCGTGCTACAGTGCCGATGCACAGAGGAGCAGCCGCGAGCCTGCAGTCACAGGGCGTTTTGCACATCGGTAAGAGAGCTCAGAAGCTGTTTCAGAAGACGGTGTATCATGAATGGCAAAATTATCCTCCGGGTTGTAAGCTCTTGTGCTATGCAAATCATTGACAGCCTCTCCTTCTTAAATACACTCTGCAATTTCCTACGGCAGCGGTGGATGGGAGCAGCTGTTGCATCGCAGAAACTCAGCGTCAAGAGGAGGGCCCTTTGCTGCTGAAGGGAGCTGCGAGGGGGGGGTTCCATCATGCTATGCATTGTGCAGCGTAATTATCCCGAAAGACCAAAGGTTGCGTTCCCCTTTTGCTTGGAGGAGCGTGGTTCACATTCAAGCCTTAACAACCTTAAAATAAAATAAACCCACAGAGCTGGCTCAGAGGAACTCTGACAGATCGTGTTCGCTTAGCACTTGTTGACGTGAAAATGTTTTCCAGATTTATCCTGATTTCCCTAGATTTTTGTCGTTGCAGAGAACTGGAGCAAAGTTCAGACAAAGTCAAAATGCTGGTATTTTTAAATACAACATCTCACTTTCTCCTTTCTACATCGCTTTTCATTTTGAATGATTATTTTTGCCTGGCAAGTGATAACGTGTTACATCATCAAAAAGTCAGCTTTAAAGCTTGACACACTGCAACCAGAATGTCAGCATTTTGGGTTTTGTTTTCTCTCTGACACCAAATGAAACCGGTGTGACAATTGAGACCTCTGGGCAAAAAACCCACCACTCCTCTGCTCAGCTTTAACAACAAAGAAACTTAGGAAGAGCTTTTCGCACACTTGCCTGGTATCATCGCTCTATCTGATCTACATGATGTGCTCAGGCCAGCGGGGAACAGGAATACTTGTACTCTTGAATGCTCACAGAGTTAAACCGATCAAATACATGCTGCTTTTATTTGCTTTAAGTGACTGAGCTTATTTTGCTTTGGTGAAGATGCAGAGATTGCTACTGAGCTCAAATCACTCCTGCAGACTGGACTTTGCTGGCTGTGCTCCCCGCGCGCCCGGCACCGAAGCTGATCCACGGCATTGCCCAAGCTGTGGCATCTGAGAGATCGGTCTTGCCTGCCAAGTGATGCCACGGACAGCGGGAATAGCTGGGACCTTTGACTTCTTATTTCCTAGAATAAAATGCCAGACACCAGGCAGTTGTAAGTGTAGCATCACGACCTCGGGATTGCTTCTGGATCATCCACTTGATACCCAGGAGATGTGCAGGTCTGGAGCCAGAGTTTCAAACCTCCCTTCTTCTTTCTTTCCCCCGTTTCTAACCAAGATTTTGGTTTCTAGCGTGGAAAAACCTTTGAAATCACCCTGTCACTGTGCAGAGCCTTGTATGCAGATGGATGGTTAATAGGTGCAATGCAGACATAAATACAGAGTTACAAGAGCTTTATTTATGCTCTTCACATTAAAGTAATATCACGCTATTAAATCTTCTTACCATTAGCTACTCAGTGTGGAAAGAGAGAGTATGTGTATAAGAGAGGCAATCACGGGAAAATTTTCTCATTAGTCTCTTAAGAACAGAGCAAGGCACAAAGAAAGGTGTATTCGTCAGTCTGGGCTGTTACGGAGGCAGGCGGAGGTATATTAAATACTTTGACGTTGTTCCTGGCGAGAAGTTTGCACACATTATTCTGATGAGCAGAGCGTGGAGGTCACCGCATACCTTCCCCTCCTTTCCTGCACTTTTCCTGGCTTTGGGCACTTGCTCGGAGGCCAGTCCCCTCTCGCCAAGGGAAAGGCACTTCCAGTGGGCAATTGGCCTGCTCAGAGCAATGGGGGATATTTTGCAGCTGGAACTTTTTTAGGGGGAGAAAAGTGCAGATTTGGTGATAGCGGAGTATTTCTGTTTTCACTGGTGTTGGTTTTGCCTGTGTTCTGCATGATGCAAGTGGAAGCAGCCTCCCCCCACCCCAGATGAGACGCTTCGCGGCAAGGGCTTCCGCATAACAGGGATCACTTCTGAAATTTGAAATAATCCATGGGTTTGAAATTCCTTTCCAGCATGTTAAAGCATATCAAAGCTGCGTATGGGCGAGAAGGACCTATTTATTTATTTACTGCTACACTTCACTGAAGTATTTTATTGAGCTCAAAGCAGAAGCCTTTTGAGTTTTCTATTTGCCAGAAAGTTCTAAAACCCCTTTTTCGTTTAATTTTCCCCCATTTTTTTTCAGAACTGTCAGCAAAACACAAAGAATATCAGCCCTGTAACTCCAGGTTCACCAGAAGCTACACAAAGGGTTTGCTTTCTGTTAAAGGACTCTTAAAATGTTCATTTGAAATTAATAGTAGAATATATTTTCATTATGTGCTGTGGAACAATAAACCCAGATGTTCGTTGTGCAACAGAGGGCTTGCTGCAGTGATGTAAATCTTTGAATTCATTTAGTTTTTATCTTTTGTCAGATGTGTAAGGACAGTTTTCTGCGCATGTTTTATCCAACTCAATTTTTACTTAGGAAACCAAAATGAAGCTGGTTTGATCCCAAATGCAAATGTTTTAACTGGATGAAAATGCCCGCAAACCCCAGAATCCAAAAGATGAGCCGGGTCAGACCTCGGAGGTGCTCTATCTGGGGTCTGTTTCAGGTGGGTTTAGGTTTCTAGTTACCTGTCTCCTGGATTAATATGGCTATGATACGTATCAAAGCTTTACCCTCCTCCTCAAAAAGTAAATCCGAAGGGAACTGCTGCTGCTGAGGCTGCTTGCCAACTTCTGCGGTTGTGCTGTTTGCTCACGGCCGTTTCACAGTGCATTTCAGTTCATTCCTTAACGAGCCGGTGGCTCGGGAGTTCAGCCGGGGGCTGCTCTCCTGGGCAGGTGTGGAAGCCCACCGAACCCTGCACAGAGACACGCTGGTGCCAGGATGAACGGGAGCTTCCAGCAAACTGGAAACTTGGAGCAAGAGTAGCTTGCAGAGTTGTCGTGTGTACAGCACAAGTCCTAATGTGAACAAAGAAAATTGTTAGTGTAAGCACTCACTGGTTTCATTTCTGCTTCCCCACCGTTTGCTTGATGTTTCATGTTCGGAGGAAAGTGGTATACATGTGCGCATCCCAGCTACACAGGTGGGGGATGACTGTGTTGTCTCTTGCATGGCAGAACTGATCCATAGATCGCAGACTGCGCTCAGCAGCACCGCATTTGCTTTGCAGGTGGGGAAACTGAGGCACAGTCTACTGGCTCTTCATCCCAGTCGGGAAGAAACCCCAGACCTGAACCTAGCTGCTTTCTGCTAGGTCTCCCTTTCCTCTGCAGAGCCATAAGAGAGTCCAAGTTTTTAAGAGGCTACAGAGGAGGTATTGCAGCCCCTGGGCTGTTACACGTTGTCGAGCTCGGCTCTCTGCGTCGCACAGCCAGGGCTTTTGGTTGTCACCTCCTTCCCTCCCCATCTCTATACAAGAAGACAAGGGGGAGGGGAGGAACAGCAGGGCTGGCACAAGCTGCACAAAAATGCTGGGTCAAGAGCAGTTCAGGAGGGGCAAAAAAGGAAGAAGAAAAGGCTTGTCGTCTGCTTCCAGTAAACACAATATCTGACACAGAATTAATGGGGAGATTATGCAGAATCAGCATATACATTTCTCAAAGTGACTTTCCTCAACAGAAGGACACTAATCGCACTTTCAGAGATCAAAGCCTTTAATCAACATTTAAGCATCTTAAGTTTGTTCCACTTTATTAAATGAAAATAATGACACTGTGTTTTACATTACATTAAGGAGGAGGAAGATGCCCCAGAAAAGCTGCCTGTTTCCTCTCTGCCTAAGTCCTGCCCTTTATAGCTGAGCCTAAAATTACCTCCTGTCCCACAGGGAAATGGGCTTGGTGGCAGCTTACAGAGCGTAGCTGGAAAAGGCAGGCTTCATCTCCGTCACCCATGAGGAGATCAGACGCATCTCTCGGTACGTGGTGGAGGTAAAGTCCTATACCGTGGGCACATCCACAGCAGCTGTGCACGTTCAGGGAGATGACAGGTAGTTCTGCGATGGTTTGGTGGAGTAAAACCTTTTTTCCACTGCAAAACACAGAGTGCCTGATTGAAGTCTTGAGCAAACTTATCCCTCTGCTAAGTAGCTTGCACTTGTTGGCTGTGCTTGGGAAGAGTTAGATGTGTCCCCTTGGAAAGTGCTAAAATGAAACTTTTACATTTTCCAGTTTGAAGCAGTCTTGCTTAGAATTCACCATTATTTTTATGATCACTTTTGAAAATGCTCAAGCTGGAAGTAAAACTTTCCCTTGGGTCTGCAATTACTTTTTTTTCCTCCAATTTTCCAAAGAAAAAGTTAAAAAAAAAAGAGGTTAAATGGAATCTTTTATTTCCTATTTTAAATTATGCAGCATTACCAAAAAGACTTGAAACCAGTTATTCAAATGGGTCTTTGCTTTCTCCCACACCGAAGGACAAATCCTGCCCTTGCAGTGGAAGAACGGCTCCAAAAGGGGAGGGAAGCTTTGCAAACCTTGACTCTCCCCAGCACTCTGGAACACGGGGAGGAGAAAATGGGCCCTCCTGCATCACACTTACTACCATCTCATCTGCATCCAGCACCAGTGCCGTCTCTCACGTTGCAGTGTCAGAGCAGGAAGGTCTGATCCAGCTTTCACTCACCGTCCTTGTTAATTAGGTCTGGCTTTAACAGCTTTACAGCGAATAGCCTAACCAGTGTAAAGGAGGTGTAACACCAGCCACCAGTTCTGCTGTGATTGCCATTTGCTGTCCTTCTCCGAGCCTCTTTTTCTCCATGTTTGTCCACTCCTTACTAGTTTTCTTGTGCAGAGCAATGCGTTGGGTACCCGGTCAGAGCAGCACTTGGGAGCCTCTCCAGGGGTTTGCATGTGCTCCTGCTTGGCTTGCTCTGCTCCGCTCCCCATCCAGTCAGTCTGGCCTGGGGAACCGCCACTGCCGTCCAGCTCGGTTACGTTTCTGTTCTTGCAGGAGATGCGGTGTTGTCGCGATGGATGCCTGTTTTCTATTGCTAGGAGAAAAAGGGGTTTGTGGCAGATGGTTACAGCTCCCCACCCCAATCAATAAATATCCAGTGACAGAGAGATGAGCAAGCAGGATTGCAGGAGTCAGCATCAGCTCAGGCTTCCAAAGCTGCTTTTCAGAGCGCTGTTAGCAGCTGCTCTCCTCCTCAGCACTGCTGCAACGCTCAGCTCTTTGGCAGAGCAAACACATCTCGTGGAGATGAGCGGCAGGGAGCCCAAGGCTCTGCCCTTCAAGTCCTGGTTTTGCCTGTGAGTCTCTGTATGACTTTTGGGTATGTAATCTGTAAGCTGCCAAAAGGGTTCTTCCATCCTTGACTACTCCAGGTCCATCTCAACATCTCACCTGTATTTGAGAAGACCCACTTGTTTCCTCACTGGTTTAGGTGCAAGAATCTGCCAGGATGGTGTCTGTTCAGATAAGTGTTCGCCGCTCTCCCCAGTTCTTTATCTGTCACTGCAGGGGCTTTTGGCTGCACTTTTGATTCTTGGCCTGAACATTTCCACCTTGCCATCCAGATGGCTTTAGAGGAAAGGATTGGGCAGTCATTGTCAAAACTCAGGGTTTCTTGGTTAGTAAGTCAAACTAACATTCTCTTATTAAGCAAATTGCTTTCCAGGGCTTGCAGAAGTTTGCAACTTTGCTGTATGTCAGATATCCACATTCATACACTACGAGGAAAATGAGAGCTGAGATATAAATCTGTAGTTTCATCTTGAAATGATAACTTTTTCAATGTCTAAATCTTGTTTCCTTCAGTCAGTACAACCTCTGTCTAGACACACCGGTACTATTATCTCTCCCTAAATAGCCCATCCAACTTTTACATGTTGACAAGGTTGCAAATTCACTCTGCTCTTGCATTTTCTCCCATCCAAAGTCATATTTGCGCTGGGTGGCATTGGGTCCTTCTGAGGTTTGTTTTTCATAAATGGTCATTATCGCTGTCTTTCCTGCAATACTGAACAGCCTGATCTTTGCATGTCACATGCCATTAGGTTTAAAGTCATTTAGCAAAGACATTAGTCTGCAGCTGGATGGAACTGTCTGGTATGTGCCACTTGATTTCAGCTTTCATGGTCTGACACTCACTTCAGGGTTTAAGATCTTAATGTGGTGAATCTGTGCCTCAGTTTACCTTCCTAACCTACTAATTTTATTTAAAAATGGAAGAAATGTATTTTTCTTCTAATCTTTGCTGTTTCAAGTAGCAATGCACTAACTACTGGCAGCTGTTTGAGCCATGGAGACTTTTACAAGAGCACAAACAAGCGCACGCCAGCACACACCCCTCAGCCTCCAAGCAGGAGGAGATGCGTGTGGCTCTGCTGCCTGCGAGACCTGCTCTGGTGGAGACTCCTCCTGGGGGCTCAGACAAGCCTGGGCTTCGCCTCCTCCCCACACAGCGTGCTTCGGAGAGCTATCGTAAGGGTTAGTTCATTAACACTTGTAGAAGGCACCTGAAGTGGAAAATCGTTTATGAGGGTGCCGTTTGGGCGGTGGAGAAGAGCTGTCATGCCAGTTCACTGCTTCCCATGAAACTGTCACCTCCATTTGGAGTTTGCCTTTTGCAGTGTCTGAGCATGGACATGGATGTAACTCCTACCCTGCGCTACCCAGCGTCGTCTGGGCTGGCTCTAAAGTTGCAGACAGATTTTTATCTGCCTGAACAGGTAGAGTCAGAGTCCGGCAGGAGATTTGTCTGTGAAAGGAATGAGATAAATAATTGACTACAACAAACTCGCTGTACAAAATAGTCTAGCCTGGTGGCTAGAGCAGACTGCTTGGACCTGAACAGCGGGGGCTGCCGCCCGCAGGCAGAGGACATAAATTCTCCTCCCCTCCTTTGTACCTATTCGAACCATGTGGGCTGGTGGAAGAAGAGAGGGGAAACCGTTTTCTCTCCCAGTTATGACAATCCTGCTCTTTGCCTCTGTGGCATTCATCACACAGGGCTCAGGGCAAAACGAGCCAAGCTTTCCATTTTTTCCAGCAATGCATATTTGTCTGGTTTTTGTCTCCTATCGGTGAAACGACTGATGGGCTCACACTTGGTCCCAAACGGAGACAGCAGCTATTGCTCCGACATCCCCACAAATCCCAGACCTCGTCAGCACAAACTGTTCAGCAGTTTCTGCCGCTCTTTGGGCAGCATCTGTGGGGACCTGACCCGACAACACGTCGAGCAGAGCACAAAGGGCAGAGGCAGCAGTCTGTGCAGCCGCTGCTGTCGTTCCTTCGCGATTCGCGTCTCTCCTTGGCAAGCAGCTGCACGCCTGCTAAAGCCGATTGCTGGGAAGTGACGGGGTTGGTACGCGCTGCCACGCCGACTCATCATCGCTTTTGTCACACAGTGACCTTGGCAGGTATCGAGTGTCTGGCAGCACTAAAAATGTCAGGTATTGCTGCCTGTTAGGCTGCAAAACCATGGGGCACCCATGCAGACGCAGGGCCTGCCAGCGAGGTGAGGCTTTCCAAAGTCCCTCCTCTCCTCCTGGCAAGGCAACGTCTCTGTCTTCGTGTACAGCGACTTAGTTGTCTTTGAGCGAAGACCTTTTTCAAGATGAAAATCCCCTTTTCGGAGAGGATGGGAGGAACCCATGGTGCCATGATTTCAGACAGTGAGATGTAAGGGGAGATACAGAAAAAGAGAGGGGGTGGATGGATGGACGGGCACCGGGCTAGGATGGTAGGAAATCTGAAGGGCAAGGGCAGCCTTGAAGAGACAAGATGGTCCAGACAACTCAGCAGTGGTGTTGGCAGAAGGCTCAGCAGGCTCCTGTGGCTCTGATGCTTTTTCACACTGACTTTTTGCATTCTGTTCATGTTTCTTTCTATTTCTACACCTGGATCATGGCCAGAATGAAAAACAAGAAGGGGAGATAGAAAACTTAGTGCTTTTCAATTAAACAAGAAGCACTTTGCCATTGTAAGCGAGCTTATTTAGACATTAAATCAAAATCAAATGCTTGCACTATCAGTGCTACTTACAGTCTGATAATTAATGATGGCTTTCCCCAGTGAAAACTCTTCTGTGTTCTGTCAGCACCACTGTACATCTTTGATCGAAAGCTTTTTAAGTATTTTCTGAAGCTGGATCTGTAAAATAAAAATAACACTTAGTGGTAATTCTCTGCCCAAGAAATAAATAATAAAGGCTTGTAACATTTAAGTGTTGGATGTCAGCTAATAAACAATTTCAGCATCATTGCGTGGTGGTGAGCTGAGAAATGGGAGAACGAAGAGTTTTCTTTGCAGTTATGTGGAAACTCTTTTACATCCCTCTGACAGTGTGAAGGAGTTGTAAAGCAGATGTAAATTATTTTCGCCTTGGTTTCAGGACCTTTTCTATAACCTATATGGTGGAAAGGGATCTTAGTGCTAATGAAAATCAAGCTCAGTTCTTCTGGAAATACAAACCATCCCAATTGCATTTGCCCTTCCCCCTGCTTGGTGTTGGAAGAGGATAAAAGCGGAAAGGGAGGCAAAAGTGCATGCATTAAGCTGTATGCTTTAGTCTTTGCTAAGCAGAAGTCCCCAAGGTCGTACCGCATCAGGGGCCCTCAGCAGCCAGAAGGTAACCTGGACACCTCCGGAGCTGGATGCATGAACTGCTGGGAGGAGAAGCTGACTGCACATGTAAGGGCTGCAGGAAGGTCAGAAACCTCAAATTGGGATGTGGCTGGCAGATCTCAGCTCGCCACCAATTCCTCACCTTTCTTACAGAGTTTGGACTGGCCTCCATTCGCAGATACGTCTTTCTTTTCATGCCTTTTTCCCCCCCACTCCCTTCAGAAGCACCTCGGAGAGCTGTCTCCTTTCCCACCCCTCCATTTGGAGGTAGAATGAAGTCCCACCTGATGCTCTTGAGCAACATGTGCCTCCCCTCTCCAGTCTCAGCCAGCACGGCAGCGGGTGTGAGGACAGCATCCCTCACCCTTCCCTCTCCCAACCTGTCTGCTGGAAGGAGTCTTCTCCTCTCCCATCAACATGCTCAGCAGAGTAGACAGCTGCCAAGTGCAATAATTAGGCCTCACCTCACTCTGCCTAGCACTGCCAGCTGCTGGTACAATTAAGCTGCATTATTACTTTCTAAATTGAGAAACGCTTCCCCTCCTTCCTCCTCCTCCCCCCCGCCCGCCGTGCGATTCGCGGTGGTGCAGCTTCAGCACTTCCCAGCCCGGGCGGGATGCTCGGTGCCGGGCAAGGTTTTGAGCTCAACGCAGGACCTGCCCCTCCGGCTGGGTGAGAAGAAAAATGGGTTTCATTTGCCCTGCGTTGTGGAGAGGGGAGAGGAGGGAGGAGATGGAGCAGCGAGTAACCACCGAGTCCTCCTTGCAACCTCTGTCTCCTGTTATCACCTTCGAGAGGATCAACGCTGACTGGGCTAAAACCCTTCCCATACATCCTCCTCCGCCTCCCTCGATCTCTGCCCTGTTCCCGGCTACAGGTTTGTTGTCCCGATCAACACCACGAGCGGGAGGGTAGGGTCTGCTGGCACAGCTGCTTGTGTGATCATTCGCTCACCCCATTAAGCCAACATAGGCCAGAGCAGCATCGAACAGTAGATCTTTGGTTCATCTGGACTGAGGGTTGAAGTTTGAGCTCCCGTAGCAGAGGGGTGTGCAGATAATGAGAGCAGTAGCATCTTCAAAGAGGTGGTGGAAGCTGGGGGGGCATGCTGAGCCCCAGCAGCCGGAGGAGTGTGTGGACCTTAAGCCTTAGTGAATAACCAGGACTAGAAGCGAAAAGAAAACACGTGGCCTTTCCCTTCATTTGTCTGCTGGCATGCACACGGCAGAAGGAGGGCATGCGTTCTGGTTAGTGACAATTGCATGTCTCAAATTGTGGCTGGAAGCAGACCCATCATGCAGTAAGGATGGGTTCATGTTGTTTACGTGAGAGACACATCTCATCTGCCATGGAGGACAGGCTGTAGCGGGTGGACTCCAGCATCTCCAAAAGAAACCACGTGGCCTGCCTTGCACAGAGGTGCAGGGCTCCAAGAGCAGGCTGACTGGAAATAGTTATTAAGAACAATTTCTCATTTGGCAGTCGTTACATCTCACGCTAGAAAAACACAAAATGACATGAAGCTATGGTAAACAGCCCATAAAGGACCTATTCATTCTTCTCAGTATGGTTAGATTTGTTGTTAGTTTCCTTTTTTGATTCAAATCGGGTTGAAATAATTGGAAATCATTAAAAAAGCACGTTGGAGCAATCTGAGCAGAATCATGGCATGAACAGTTTGTCGTTTCCTCAGATTGCATGAGAGGACTACTGGGGGAACCTAAAGCACTGGACTTTGTAGAAGTGACAGCTTGGATGCTACTCACTTCTTGTCCTCGGCATGTGATTTACGCACTCATTGCATCTGGTGTCTGGAGTACATGAATTCTTTACAGTGGGGGTTGTGTGGTGCAATGGAGGGACAATAGGTCTGAATTTGTCATCTAAGGGGATTGTAATCACAGTAATTAACAGTATTTGTAGATTTTAGTCTGGCTGGCAATAAGATTTTACACGGTATATCTTCCACAGAACAATTTCTATTACTTCAAGCAGATGAAAACTGACATAGGTTCAGAATGACTTGGAAAATCAATAAGCAATAAAACTTAGCATGAAAGCAAATAAATCAGCCCAATCAGAAAAAACACTGAGAGACCATCAAACTAGTTAGACAGATGAAGTCAAATGTCACTCCAAGAGATGAGCAGTTGTTAAGGCAGAGATGCCAGGCTCCTTTTCAAAATATTTTCTCAACCTCTTTCTCTCTTTAAGATTGGGCTTGCTTCCATCTGCCAAACTCAGTCTGAATCAAGTGGAAAAAGATAGACAGCCTATAAAATACCTCCTCTTCCTAGAAGGTGTTTTCCTTTGTATTACTCTTCCATAGTGAATTTAGCAGTGGCTAAAAATGCCCTTTGGGAGCTGGACGTACGGAGGTCCTCCACTTACATCTCCGCCGGTAGTGGCTCAGCAAAGGGAGCCGTGGGGCTCGGGGCTGTTGCACTGGCCCGATTTGAGGCTTAGTGTTGAAGGGGAGACCGAAGTTCACCCCGGCGTACGCTGCAGGGAGCTGGGCTGGAGGCTGAGATGGCGCTGGAGGGGTGTGGGAACCGGTGGCTGTCGGGGTGTCTCTCACCAAGAGAGCACGGCAGGACACCAGGGGTGCGCCTGGAACGAGTCACCCTGCCTACGCTGGGAATGGGAAACCAACTGCTACGAGTGATGAACTAATTAAAATGCACTAGAACAATTGCAGCTGAGTGTCTGATTATAATCTTCAACTCTGGCTTAATTAGTACATAAACCTTGCTTTACGCCCTGTGCAAAGGAGTGAATTTAATGTGCTTGGACTTACCTGTTCAACCTATCAAGGAGGGTACCAATGGCTCACTCTGCTGCCGAAACCTCCCCTCACACAGCTGGACTGTGATCATCCATTTATATCTTACGGGGCACTGAATAGGTTTAAGACTAATGATTTTAAGTCGATACGGACTGGGCTAGGAGAACTGCTAGGCCTAGATGCTGGCAGGTGTTGCTATTATATGGGGAAACAGTCTCAGCCAGTTTCCAGCAGCAGAAGAAATAATTTTTTATTGCTCATAATTATATGGTTTTAGCTAAATTAATCACTGGAGTAGATCTAGTATTTGGTTCAACAGAATTGCACCATGCTACACTTACTCTGAATTTGACCCTCTGGCTTTATGTGAGCTAAGTCTATGGATGTTAATTATGGTGGGAGGAAAGAATAATCCACTGGTTAAAGTCCAGCTGGGTGCTGTGGAGCAGAGCTGGCTGGGCTGTTGCACTTGGTGGCTACTGCAAAATATTTGGGGGTTGACTTGATACCAATTGTGTTTTCTCCAGCTTTTTAGCAAAAAGAAATTGAATAAGAAATCATTTCAGCTTGAACAAAACATTTGCTTCATTTGGGGGAGATTGTGAAGTCTTTGTTGTTCAGTTGTCTAGAAAGACGTTGAGTAATAAAATCCCATTTCAAAGTAAAACATCACAATGTTTTGATAAGGGAATTTGAAGTGGGGGAAGGGGACCAGCAAGCTGAAGTGAATGAACTCAGCACTAGCTCGTGACGTATTCCAGTTTGACCAGAGTCTGGGTTTTTTCAACATCAAACAGCTGAGCCCAGCTGTACGTGGAGGAGGTAACCTCAAGTCCTTGCCTGTCACAGGCTCCTTGATGGACCTCGGGTGAGCCACTTTGCCCTTTAGACCTCAATGAGGAGCAATTTCAAGAGGAGTTCCAGGGAAAAAAGTAAAAATCTGTATTTTTCACAAATGGGTGACGCATATAATGTTTATGTGTAATCTAAAGGTTTTATTTAGATCAGTTCTTTTTGATTTTGACCTTTCCATCCTTAACTGTTTTCTCGCTTTGTAAACGAAGTTAAATTTTGAATTGGAAAACCAGCCTAAACCGAAAACCAGAGCTTTTAATTAGGAAAATGTCGAAACAGGATGTTTCAGACTTCAAAACTTTTTGAACACTTAAAATTACAGATGGGTCAAGATGGACCTTGTCCTTTGAAAAGTTCTGGTTCCAGCACATCAGCATTTCTCCATGGGGGAAAAGATGAGGGCATTTCGTGTGCAATCTCTGAACATTCCTGGTACCTGCAGCAGCTTCTTAAAACCCTTTCATATACTTTCACTTCTACCCTCCCACACACGCTGCTGAGAAATAAATCCTTTGGAAATGGAAATCAGGCTTGAAGTAAACAGATTAGTAATGGTTATTTGGTAACACTTTATTAATTAAATGTCCTAAATACATTTAAACCTAGGCATTTAATTTAGATTTATAGGGATAATTTAGATTTATAAGAATCGTTATTATACATTAAGTACAGTAAATGCCAATTGATTTTTATAGACAATATTTACTGAGGTGTAACTACACTGCAAAATTTAATTATCTTCATACTTAGTTAAAAGGACAGTACAAAGATTTCAGAACCAGGACCTTGGGTAAAGGCTGGCAAGGAAGGGAGCTGCTCCTGCTAATCTCACCTTAGAAAGCCAGCCATTGCCCTGCCCCGTATCTTCTGGAGTCATTTCCATAAATGCCAATTAAAAAGCCCAGCATGCACTTTTCAATGGGAAAATCTTTCACTTCATTGTTCTCTGGCTGCCGGCTGCAGCTTGGCAGAGGGCAGCATGTGGGCAGTTGCCCAAGGACCGAGAGGTCGGATGCTGAAGCCGGAGCTTGTCCCCTTCAGCACCCTTTTTGTCAGAGAGAAGTGTAATGGATCCCATCAAATATTTCCTGCCAATATGGTGCATCGTTCAGCTCTGTTCCCACTACCCAGAAGGCAAACTTAATACCTTGTAGCATCACTCATCATAAAAAGGGCCAAGGTGTATGGAAAACAATGTTGGGGAAGGCAGTGGAGTCAGTGGTTATGAGCAGAAGAGGACATGTCTGACTTCTGCCACGGAGAAGCACTGATTTGTCGTTCTGGGACTGTTCGTGGGAAAGGAGCCACGTCAACACATCTCCATATTGGTAGAAAAATTTTAACATTTTCAAGTTGTCATCCATGGTTTCCAAAACAGAAAGTGTTCATCCTTTTGTTCCAAAGGGCTTTTTATTTTGCCATTGTGTTCTTTATATAAACATACTATTGCCATCTGAGCAGCTTTCGTTTTCTTGTTAGCCTGTGTAGGAACTTGATCATAAATCAGGTCAGATATATCTTCCCCTTCTTGGCCAGAAGCAACCCAGAAGTTAGTGCCTGTGTGGCTGCTGGCCAGACCTGGTCAGAGGGACCCCAGCAGCCAGTGCTCCTGCAGAAGGAAAGCAGGGACCGTAATTCCCCAAGCCCTGCTGGTAAAGCCACATGCAGAATCAACATTTGCAGCAAGGTAAAACACAGCCTGAATAACTGAGTCTGCGGTTTCCAGTCCTTCAGGAATGGGAACCTGCAGCAAAATCATTTCCACTGCTGTCTTCCAGGATGGAAACATCATCAGTGCAGGGACAGTCTGTGTGGGATCTCTCGCTGTTTAATTTTGCAAAAATTTTTACAAACATTTCATCCATTGGCAGTTTGGGAAGGTTCATGTTCCATAAGCTTCGCTTTGAGATTTGAGCAAGAACGAGCCCAGAATCTCAAGCAGAGGCCAATGAGTCTCACCTGTGTTGATGTCAGCCCCATAAATCAGCCCAGACACTCAAACAAGTTCATGAACCTTTGGGAAACTTTAAACAAACCTGGGCTGAATCTCCAGTCTGGATGCACAGTTCTCGTAAGGAATAATTCACAACATGCAGCTCAGAGGGCAAGGTAATGATTTCTAAAGAGAAAATAACATAAAGCGTAGATATTATATGGGATAAACACATTTTTAATGCAGTTATGCTGAAGACTGCTGTTGTAATCTTGGAATGTAAATTTGCCTGCTCTGACCACTCTGACTTTGCCCACATTTTTCTCTCTCTCAAACATCGCAAGTACCGAAAGCCTACAATTCTCATTAAAATTAACAGTAACCCCCAAAACCTCTTTAAAACCTCTGCAAAATCCAGCCCATGCTGTATATTCTGTATTGTATCTCTTTAAGATGCAATATTGCACATTTTCCAGATGAAAAGTGATCCACTGCTGTACGGGGTAATTTCTCCAGCTAAATTGCTCAGTGGTTGTAAGGAATAACAGTTCAGCTGCGAGCCAGTGCGTCAGGGAGGGGATGAGCATATGGCAGAGACGGCGCTTTGAGTGGAAAGACGTTGTGCACGGGGAATCTAGCAAGCAAATGAGATGATCCTGTTGAATCTGTAATTGAGATAATTACTTGGAATATGGATGTTGAGTTTGTGGAGGAGGAGCTTCTGTGTGTGCTGGTGCGTCTATTCATGTATTTGTGTGGATACATGAATGTTTGAGCTGACTCACTGGCTGCGGTTCGGGACCAGTTGAACTCAGTGATGATGCTTTTAAGGAGGCCAGGCTTTTATTCCTAAAAATGTTAGTATTTGTATGCAATATTGGAGAAAGAGCAACTATTAAGGTGGACTTTAGGAAGGAGGAAGGCTAGGTGCCCACATCACCATCACCCAGTGGGAACAAGGCTCGTGACCTGCTCTGGCTCCTTTGCAAATTCCTGGGATAACGGGGATGCAAGCGAGAATCGTAGTGTAAAATACTTCCTCCTAGATGTGCTCTGGCCATGAAGTTGAAAACTTTTTCTGAAGTCTTTGGAAATTCAGAGGAATTTGGGTTTTACTTTGCGGCCGTGCTTTCTTGTGTTTGCGTAGTGCAGCCTGGGTGGGAGAAGCAAAACCTGGCTGCGCTCCAGAGGGGCTAAAAGTCGCAGCACCGTGTTTGTGCCACGCCGTGCCCGAGCTGGCCGACCGAGCCGTGCAGCGGGTGGGCTCAGTGCCTGAGCAGCACGAAACCGTGTTAGCGGGCAGTCAACTTTGTAGGTACGTGCTCTCTTCATGCACTGGCACCCAAGGTGAGCTCCTCCGTGGCACAAGAGGAAGGAGAGCAGGAACCGATCTGTCACGAACACTTCTGCACCATCTGCATCTGCCATTCTGGTGCGACTCTCAGCTAAAACTGCTTCACATGGGCTTCTTCGATTTCACTTCCCAGGGTGTCCCAAAAATCCAGACTTTGGCCCAGGACGTGCAAGCACAGCAGTGGAAGGGTTAGAGCTTGATGGCTTTGCACAAGAGCAACGAGCACTGGTCCGATGTCTGGACCAGCCTTATGCTGACAGCAATTTACTGCTCCCCTTGTCCTCTGGGTATAAACAAGCAAAAATGATACTTGGACAGGGCAGCGGCCCCAGAAGTGAGGTTTTTCTTTTTTGTTGGCCTTGCAGAGAATGACCAGACGGAGAAATAAAAAGAGAGATAAATCTACTCACGCGCACAAATATTGTGATGAAAATGAAGACGGTTCTGTTGTGTGAATGTTTCGAGGAGTACAGAGCACTGGGAACATGTTCCAAATGTCAAATGGATTATACTCCAGCGCCCTTATTGTTTCATATAATTCTCATCTAATGTCACCCCTGGCAACAATAATACAAGTCTCAATATTCGCTTTGATGTAGCCTCACTGAATATTTTTAAGCAATGAGGAAATTGCCAGGGGGGGTGAGAGAAGGAGGGGCAGGCGGGGCGGGGGTTGCTGTTGCACCCAACACAAGGGTGACAAAACAGATCCCTGAATTAAATCCATCAGAAAGATTGAGTTTGCAATTTCAGGGTCCCTGACGCCTGTGCTGCTGAAGCCTGGGTAGGCTCGCGTTTGAGTTTTAATCATGAGGTTTGTCTCCATTGGAATACAATTAGGGAGCCCTGAGCTTGAAGCAAACAGATTGGAGGAGCACAGTGAAAGCAGATGCGGTAACATGAAGGGGGACAAATCATCTTAATTTTGCCAGGCTGAACAGAGCTGTCACATTACGAGGTCAGGCCAAAGCGAGCTGATTTTGTGGGAAGGAAGGATAAAATGACTAGAAAGGTGGAAAGTGCAAAGAGGCAGCGTGGGCTTGTCCTCCGTTATTTTATTACTCTTTTGACCCCAAGGGTTTTCATAAAGTTGATTAACAGATATAGCAGCCAGCCCCCAAGGCCCTCATACAGCCGTTACTCCATCCTCCTTCCAGGCACGCTCCGGCTGCTGCCTGCAAGGGCGTTTGCACAGGAGCTGCAGCACCGTCACTGATCCGTGTCCAGCCTGCGCCCAGCAGAGCCGGGGTGGCACGGCGCAAGGAGGGAGCAGGGGACAGCGCCGGTCCACCCCCGCCGCGGAGCACCAGGGGATCTGCTGAGCATCTCTCCTCGCCTGCCTTCGGGCAGTGACAGCTCTCCCACGTCTGCCTCCCTCCAACCCAGGCTGGATCCATGGAAAGGTTTCCCAGATTATCTCAATGCCTCGTCTCCCATGCCCACACCACTGCACTGGAAGAGGAAGAGCCCGTCCTATATTTCTGTATCAGAACTAGTGTGACCAGCAGGAGTAGGGAGGTGATCGTGCCCCTGTACTGGGCACTGGTG
>NW_009221227.1:86395-116147 GCF_000690835.1 Fulmarus glacialis | reverse complement strand
TGAGGGAACTGGGGCTGTTTAGCCTGGAGAAGAGGAGGCTGAGGGGAGACCTCATCGCGCTCTACAACTACCTGAAAGGAGGTTGTAGCGAGGTGGGGGTCGGTCTCTTTTCCCAAGTAACCAGCGACAGGACGAGAGGAAATGGCCTCAAGTTGCACCAGGGGAGGTTTAGACTGGACATCAGGAAAAATGTCTTTACTGAAAGAGTGGTCAGGCCTTGGAACAGGCTGCCCAGGGAAGTGGTGGAGTCGCCATCCCTGGAGGTATTTAAAAGACGTGTAGATGAGGCGCTTGGGGACATGGTTTAGTGGGCATGGGGGTGTTGGGTCGACGGTTGGACTCGATGATCTTAGAGGTCTACTCCAACCTTAATGACTCTATGATTCTATGATTCTATGATTCTATATCCACCTCCTAGAAGCTCTATTTCTGTGTGGGGCTTCTCTTTGCACACAGTATGGGAGAGGGGACAATATTCTGCTTAAATGCTTTGACAGGCTGCTGACAAACACAGGAAAACTTGGGTTTAGGTCTACTAGGAGTTACAAATAAAGCATTTCTCCTCCTGCAGAACCTCATCTGGGAGGCACGTGAGTGTCCAGGCACTATAGATGGGACCAGGACAGTTGTACCCTTTTCTATCCAAAATTTCACTGGCCAGGGAGCCACTCAGCACAGGGTCAGCAAATCCTCTCAAGGGGCTAGACCTACATTTGAAGTAAGAGTAAATGGGAATTAGGAGCATTCAAGCTTTACTCAGTGCAGGCTCTACTCTTCAGAGCATGAACAAAATCTCATTAAAGTCAGCCACAAAGTTTATGTCCTGTTGACCTGAAAGGAGGTTGGCTCAGACAAAATCTTTGTACAGCACGAATGGAAAACATTTCAAAGCAGTTAAGTCAGAGAGAGATGCTTTGCCTTTCACTGTATTCTCCGAGGAGTCTCCTGGAGTAGATGCTGCAGTCTGTTTCAGATTGGTGCTGTCATGTCGGACACCCAGACCCGGGAATGGACAATTTTGGGTCCATAGTATTTATAATCTCAGTGTGTGGCCTCTCTTCTGTATCCTGCTGTCTAAACTGATTGCACAGCGTTTGTCTTATTCCAAGAGCCATCATATGTGACATGGGCATAATGTTTCACTTCTTATTTCTCCCTTAAATTATAGGAGTTTCACTGAGCTCTATGATTTGTGTGGTCGGTATTACAGGCATCAATCACAGATTGCCTTTATCCCTCCCATCTCTAATGCCACAAGGTTTCTTTCTTTCACTGCTCTCCATCCTACACAGACCTAGTGAGGATTAAAGAGGCTGTTGCTTGTGGAGGAACTGGAAGGACAGAGCAACATAAAGTGGTTAAGGTCTGGCATCAAATGGGTGGACAAAGGAGCAAAACATTTTCAGCATGTAACGGTTCTAATCTGAATATCATCTTATGGTTATCTTATGTTTCACTAGAGCGGCCACAGGACAGGGGTTCAGGAGATGTGGTCAGTACCTGATGGGCTCCTGCCCTTGTGTGAACTCCAGCACATCGTACCCCCACTCCTGTCGTTTACTCACCCCATCCCCTTTATTCCCTCTCTTTGGTTACAAATGGACCAAGTTTCTCCCTGATCATAAATGATTGGAGATGTATGCTTTGTGTAGGATCTCTCTGTAGTGAAAGGAGATGCAGACATAACTATTTCAGGCTTGGATACCACATTACCAGTATGTAGTGAGATAAATCCCACTCAATGTTCCCTCCTCAGCCGATGAAAACAGAAAGATGCCCTACAGAAGCCAACTGGGGTCCTCAAATAGTCTAACACCGTCTGAAGATATCCATCCAGAGAAGGGCAACGAAGCTGGTGAAGGGTCTAGAGAACAAGTCTGATGAGGAGCGGCTGAGGGAACTGGGGCTGTTTAGCCTGGAGAAGAGGAGGCTGAGGGGAGACCTCATCGCGCTCTACAACTACCTGAAAGGAGGTTGTAGCGAGGTGGGGGTTGGTCTCTTCTCCCAAGTAACAAGCGATAGGACGAGAGGAAATGGCCTCAAGTTGCACCAGGGGAGGTTTAAACTGGACATTAGGAAAAATTTCTTTACTGAAAGAGTGGTCAGGCCTTGGAACAGGCTGCCCAGGGAAGTGGTGGAGTCACCATCCCTGGAAGTATTTAAAAGACGTGTAGATGAGGCGCTTAGGGACATGGTTTAGTGGGCATGGTGGTGTTGGGTTGATGGTGGGACTTGATGATCTTAGAGGTCTTTTCCAGCCTTAATGATTCTATGATTCTATGATTCTATCTCTTGCCATTGACTACAGAGGCCAACTGGACTGACTGGCTGCTTAGTTTGGATGGTTCAGTTAAGTGCAAAGTTGCACCACGAAGGGTGGGTGTATGCTGCAGGCTGTGGGCCATGCCCTGCAAAAGGGCCTTTGGTTGGAGTTGGGATCCCCAAACAGTACCACAACACTGATTTTCACCATCATAAACATGTACCAGATCAGACTAGCGGGGAATTAGGGTATCAGAAATCTAGTATTTTCTTTAGAGGGCAATTTCTCCCTTATTCTCCCTGCTGAAATACAGCTGCTAGAGTTGTCCCCAAATCTTCAGCCCACGGTAGCTGATCAGAGAGAGAACTTGGAAAATTGTCCCTTCTGGTGAGTGGCACAGGATGATTTAGCTTAGAGTAATCCAGTGCCAGTACCCAAAGCGATGTCCTTTCTGTGCCCTTGGTCCTGCCGCTGAAATGCAACAACGGCCAGCCATCTGCAACTTGTTTTGATGCTGCTGATATTTCTTATTCTCTTTGCCGCTGCCTGAGGGTATGCACCAATCTCTTAATACATATATAAATATTATGCTTGTTAATCCCTTGGAGAAAAATAATATCAACAAAAGTTATTACCATTTCCTGTGTGGCTGACTATGTAACGTAAACCAGATGATGTTTATATTTAAAAAATGAAAATGCCAATAAAAAAGTACTTTTAAAAAACTCACCTCTTGGTATTTTCCTATTGCAAATGGAGAAATAACAGACAGATGCTACATCTGCGTGTTAAAATTCAGCAGAGACAAATGGTCTTTATTACAGTACTCACAGAAGTTACAACCATGATGGTCCCATTTCAAAGTGGCACTCCTAATTTTAAGCACATACCTAAATGTTAAGTATTTCTGTGGTATGAGCCGAATAAATCAAGAGCTTGCGAACACTTCTGGTGGGAGCACAGGTCAGAGCTACCAGGTCTCAGTTGTGCTGAGCTGGAGAGAAAGGTCTATTGCTGGGAAAAGCTGGTATAACTCTTTTTTGTTCAGTAAGACAAGACTTATTTACATAGATTTACATAGTTCTGGAACTCATTCATCCATACCAACAGCACAAGATTAAAATAAGGGTGAAGACCGCCACTAAAATCACACTTAAAGCCCTCCAAACAGCACTGTAGCTGTAGGAATGACCCTCTGCATGTTGCACATTGGGCACCGAGGGAACCCATGGCAAACACCATTGGTGGTAATTCTCGTCCCCTGTAAAGAGACAAATTTATCTGATGCTTATTAGAGAATGTATATCTGACCAGATGTTGAGCTCAGAAAACTCTTTCCAATTTCCTCTTTTCACACCTCCATTGCTTCCCAAAGTTTTCATCTTTCAGGCTATAATTATTACTGATTGATCCCTTTCATTAGATGATTCCTTGTTTTTTTGTTTGTTTTGTGTCTTTGAATACTGTAAGCAAAATCCTTTTTGCCATTTTTGGTCACAATTATGAAAGAAAGAATCATCAAGTACTACAAACTGAATGGCCAAATTATAAACCAAGGGTGCCCATCATCTTCCAAAAATGAGAAAAATCAGACCACTTTTCTAACATGATGAAAATAGAGCTCTCCATTGCCAATGTCTTGTGTTGCATCTATCAGACCTCAGCCTTGTCTGTAATTGTGAACTGGCTATCGTCCAATTACAATTCTCTTGCAATTCTCCCAATAGCTGAGGTTTTTCTTCGAGCTCCATTTGTGTGATCAGACGGGACTCTCAGCTCGCTTTAAAAAAACAATCAGTCATCTTGTCTTTATGGCTGTGAAAAGAGTAATGTTTAAAATGCTGCTTCTCAGAGAGAGATAGACAGCAAGATGCTGGTATGAATTTCTCTTTCTCCAGTGTATCTATTTATGCCTATCCACCTAGCTAGCTGATTGTCTATCTGTCTTTCTAAAAATTACAGATGTGCTTAAAAAGTAATGTAGAAGGGGTGACAGTCATGCAGCAGAAGGCCTTGCATCCCATAAATCTTACTCAAGCCTTTATGTGAAGACCAGAAATGGTTTAGGTTTAGTGCTGGCTCTGTTGAAAAGGGTGATTTTCTCCTAGTAAAAGCCCTGTGGTAACTGAAGGGCTCAGCCAAGTGAACTTAGGACACAGGAGGATTGGTACCATCCTAATAGGACTGAGCATCTCCAGATCAGGCTCTGTCTATATGAGACTGGGCTGTGGACTGTGCTCACACACCTCCATCCAGCTCTTGAAGACAGCGGTGGGGCAAAAAGCTAGAAAGGCTGATGCACGTCCATGGTCTTCCTCCCCTTGCCTCATCCTCCCGGGCAGCTCCACCACCCAAGGCAATAGCAGCAGGGTTAGAAAAGTTTCTTTCAGTCACTGAAATAACAAAAACTTCTCTGGCAGGCACACATCTCCGGCGTGCCATGAATGAAACAATTAAAAATGATAAAAGGTCTATCTTGGTTCTGAACACTCCGGTTGAGTGAAGAGATAAGCCCCCCTTTCATTCAAAGTCATTAACGGCTCAGCAATTTCAATGCCGTTTCCCATCGAAATGTATGAATTTGTAATCCTTTAATTGCGTGTTATCCTGAACACCACGTGTGCTTTCTTCTTGTTTATCCACTTGCTTTTGTTGTTACAGGTAAATGCTTTTTTGAACTCACTTTCATGGGGGAAAAAACGCATTGTTATCTCTCTCTCCGCAGGAAGACAATGGGGGCTGCCGGCCTCTGCCGGTGACGGGTGTCTCAAGTGACTTCTCTATTCGGAAGCTGCCTTTGGATGAGACGGGCTGCGATCCTGGGATCGGCATGGAGGCCGGTGAGAAAAGCAGGTTTTTTCTTCCCAGTCTCTGAAATGTCTTTCGTGATAACAGAAAAATTAATTACTAGGGAGATTACTGAAAGAAATACTCTGCCGATGCGATAACTGTGTTCATTGGAGACATCTGTTTGGTTTTATTTCCGAAGAAACTCCTGTGTTTTGCTTTGGAGCTGTGAATGGCTGGTAATACAGCTATTGTTGCAATAAATATGCATTCATTTCCGACCTCAGGAACATTTATGGAGCTTTGTCTACCCCGAGTTGAATTTTTAGGAGACTGAACGCAATGGTTCATGCCAAGACTGAGATCAAATTTTTTCCAAGTCTGGAGAGATTGGAGCCAGGGATTAAGTCTAGATCGCAGGCTTCATAAGTATAATAGGACTCATTTAATGGGAATAATCAGCAGAACAAGCCATTCCTAAAACATCTGACATTTGCTGGGAGGAAAAATGAGCTGATTTTTCTTGTCATGAAGAATCTATCAGTGGCCCATGGTGACACACATCATATTTATTTTTGAACTGTTTTCAGTAACTTTCTTGTTGTGGATATTTTTGTTTCTTGCCCATGGACTAAGAGTAAATAGTCTGTGAAATTCCAGCTGAGTCGCAGATTTTGTCTGAGACGCCGTTGCTCTGCCTTTTGCATTTTTACCTGTACTTTTACAAATTTGGTATAAAAAGCTGTTAAATGAGAACCCTGATGGTCTGCACTCACCTTGCACTTTGCCACAAATTGATGACATAAATTTCAGGCCAATGAATAATGTGGGCAATGGAGTTGAAGGCCAGAAGATATCACAGGAATTATTTAGATGATTTCCTCCATAGCTCAGGTCACACATGGAGTCATTCCTAAGCTGGAGGACATTAGTCTTCCCATTACGCAAGGCGTATCGGTTCAAAAGGTCAACTGTTTGGCAAAATTCACGTATCGCTCTTGTGTCCTGTGCAAGGAGGGAGGATATATTTGGATCTTGCAAGAATACTTCTGTGAACTGAGTGCATGCGTCATAAATCTGAGAATTTTCCTCCATACTTGAGCCTGTTCCTTTCTCTGAGCCAGACTTCTGAGGTTTTCAGAAGAATCGGAAATGTCCATGGAAGATGGAGGCCTGAGGGGATGGTGGTTGTTGATTTTCTTGCAAAATGGGGATGTATATTGCTGCTTTCCCCACACATTTTCGTTGGAATTGTCATGCATATTGTGAATATGAGTGTCGCAATACCCTCAGGGTTGTCACCTCTTTCTTTGCTTTGACCTGACTGGAACTGAAAAGTACCAAAAAGCTCAGAACTCTGCATTCTGGTCAAATTCTGCAGATTCAGCTAATCTATTGGGAATGTGGATAAGGATTGGAGTAGAGTCTCGCACGGATCTGAAAGCAAACATGCCTATGAGGGCAGTTATGCTTCTGGCTAAATACTCTAATTGCTGAAATCAGCATCAAACCACCTGTTCCTATTTTCTGTGTCAGGATTTGCCGTCACTAAGATCTGAATTCACTAACATTCACAGTTTTTCCATTGTTTTTTTGGCCAAGAACAGGGATTAGTAGCTGAAGCTAAAGGCTATGCTTGTTTTTTCCCAGCTTTAGTTGATCATGGATAAAAAGGCATAACATATGAAACTTCTGCAAGGCTCTGCCCAACCTTTGGAATACGGTTTTATTTTGAGCTGGATCATTTGCCTTCTCTTACTGTAGCATCATTCCGTGCAGTATCTGGACAGGAGTTGTGCCCTGGGTGTGAAGCTTGCGTAGATCCCCATGAGCTCCATCACATGGACCAGAAGCCCTTCAGAACAGGAGGGGCCTGGACCTATACAGGAGGAACACAAGAGAAAAAGAAATGTCTTGTGTGATTTCATAACGTAATGTCTCAAACACAACAGCAAAGGGCAAGCAGAAACATCCAAGGGTTATTGCAAGTTCTGGACCTAGCAGGTGCCTTTTGCAGCCCTGCCTTTAATTCAGTTTGACACACAGACCCAGTAATACAGGGCCAAGCCAAATCAGGTCCTGAGATCTCCTTGCTAATATCGATGGTAGTTTGCAAACATCTTACAAATTCAAAATGTTAAATGCAATAAAGAAAATGTTTCCTTAAGCAAGCTATTCACAAGTCAAGACCAGATGTATGCTTCTCACTGGCTAATATCCAGCATGACATGGCTGAGCAGGTATACGGATATTAATGTCTTTGTATTAGGATGCACAGTAAATATGATTCCAGCAATATCACAGGGACCAATTGGCTATTAAGCTAGAGGCTAAATTTGTTTTTTTTATGTTGCAATAAATCTTACTTTTCTACAAAGCCTAGGCAAATATTAAATCAAATCCCTTTCTTCTCTCCCCCCTCTTTAGTTATTGATTGGGGGTATTATATATCAACTACCCACAAGGAGAGCATGCCATAACTTTGATTGATTGCCCCTATATTTCTGGCACTAATTCTGTGACAAGTGCATGCTTTGCTGCCCACCCTTGTCTGTGCTTTATGTCAGTGGCCTTCTCCCCTGGCCGATTCATAGATTAAAAGATGGGAACAGCGTGATGTATGAGGTCTTTCTAGGTGACCTTCTGCCCAGGGAGCTGGGTGCCCTACTGCATAGGACAGGCAAATACTCACCCCTCTCCCAAAATAATGTTCCTCTATGCAAAAAAAATTGCTCGTGAAAACAGAAGGAAGGAAAGGAGGTAGAAGATAGAGCAAGACACACAGAGAGAGAGAGAGAGAGAAAGAAATATAAACAAGAAAAGCTGCTAGGTCAGAATAGAAAAGGTGGAAGCCTTCAAACACGATACGGTGAGTCCGTCTCTAGGGTCAAAGAAGTCTCTGTGCAAATGCGGGTTGCAGCAAAATGCTTGTTACCATAATGCACTGAGAATATCAGTGGTTTGGGATCAGTATCACCTGCTAATTTATACGGCCCTTTTCCTGTTGCCCATCCCTGCAGCCCACACAAGTAAATGTCCAGGATCTCATTGCACTTTGGTTCTGAATCCTTCCTACCCCATTTCTGCTGCTGGGAGGACCCAAAAATCTCCCTGCAAGTGTGTTTCAGGTCTTTGTTGAGGTCAGGGAGACTGGTGGAGAAAATAATTTCTCTCACATGGTTATTTTTGCCATATTAAATAACAGAAGGAAATGCTATTATGATTATAACATAATTCAGACTCATCCCTTAGCAGATTTCACTTTGGAGGGATAAATTTATGCCCGTCGGATTTCAAGAGCTGTCCACTGCTGGTTCTTAATGAATCAAACCTGCTCTGGATAACAATAATTTCTACAAATCTGCTTATCTGGGCTAAATGTTTATCCCTTTAGCTGCAAACCTTTTGATCCAAAATCATTGTTATAAAACATAAGCAGGGAGTGTCTGCAACAAGCGTGTAATTGAAAGGCACTTACTTGCTCAGTTGTTAAAATGTTCAGCAGAAAACCAGGAACAGGAATTGAAGTGCCTGTTACCTACAGATTCTCCTGTTTGATTCATTTCTACAAAATAGCACATGGCAGGCTTTAAAATGACTCCTTATTAAAAAAAAAAA
The DNA here is from genome assembly GCF_000690835.1 of Fulmarus glacialis. Lineage (NCBI taxonomy): Eukaryota > Metazoa > Chordata > Aves > Procellariiformes > Procellariidae > Fulmarus > Fulmarus glacialis. Next base: position 107,479 of record NW_009221227.1, on the reverse strand, counting down.
CTGAAGGTACTGGATGAAAGCCATGTGCTGAGTGTGGGACACAAGCAATTTGTGCAGTGTGATAATACGCCTGCTGGTGAGATGAACATATGCTTTGAATTCAGACCCAAGAATACATCATCAGAGACAGGAAGAACATGGGAGGAAACAGAGACTCCAAAATAAAAGCTGTAGAAACATTACAGTGAAGCAAAAATACTTGGGCTAGATCACTGTCTGGTCTAAGAGCAATGAAGAAAAATGCTGACTACGGTCTGTAATTAATCTGTTGGGGCTGGCTTAAAACACCTCTTGCTGAAATTGCAATGTATGGAGTAAAAGGATTGATCAGACTGATACAATGTGATCAGACTCACATGATGGTATTTGGCCCACAAAATCATAGACATCTACTTCCAAGTAAATGCAGTGAAGGAGGATAAAAGGGGACATTCAAAGTGGTATCCGTTAGCTGGCTGTATTTGTGGCAATACAATTGTCATAGATTGCTTTTGCAAAATGTCTACGTTGTCTGTTAATTTAAAGAAGCTGAGAAACAATGCGCTGTGTGAGCTCCTAAGAGTCTCCTGCGGATCCTCAGTGTGATACTTCTGTTGGTAATCCTAGACAAAAATTTTCATTGAGGCCCACCAGAAGGATGGTGTCTGGAGGAACCAGCTTAGTGCATCAGTAGGGAGAGCTTCAAGGGTTCTCTGAGTGAGATGGGGATTCCAAAGTCACCCATCGGGCCGGGGATGTAACAGCTGAAGTAAAGCGTTTCACTGAAAAACGGGGCTCTTGGAGCGCTCAGAAGCGCCCGAGGCCGGCGCTGCTGCCCTTGTGTGACTGCAGGAGGGACCGCTGGGCTCTTCCAAGCCCGCTGGTCACTGAGAACATGTCGGGAGGTGAAGTGGCAGATGGCCCATTATTTACCACTATTTCAAGTAGACTGGACTTATGTTATTTACAGCTCCAAAAACTAACAGTAAAACCTTGGCTTTCATTTATTTGTGTCACTTGGCAATTTGTCTACATTCAATATTGCTTCAGTAGCATTCATATAAACAAATTAAGGGAGGAGAAAGCAACAAATGCAGCTTAAGACTAATTCCCCTCCACCCACTGAATCACTGAGGGCCTTTAAGAGTGTTCAAAGCCAAATTACACTTCAGTGCACAGGATTTAATTTGCATCTGCCAACTTCAGAAGGGGGATTTAGTCGGATAGGGCATTTGCATTCCATAAAAGGAGTTGATCTCTAATTAAACTAATATCATGTTTGAGTTTCCACAGTGATAACTGGGAAGACAAAACATGCAGGTCTTGGCAAGAGGAAGGAGCAGGCTCGGTGCACAGGAGGAGAACGGCTCTCCTTTTAAAATGCCAAATGCAAACAAGCATATTTCAGTGTGTTAGGACAGGTTGCCTGCTGTACAGAAAGAAACACTTACCTTGTATTTACAGACCCATACAAGGGCTCTGCACCGTTTATGTAGCACTTACACTCAGGAAATGCACCCAGCTCGCTCTGCTCTGAGTGCGTTTTGCCAGGCGTTGAGAAACTGCAGCACAGCGTGGGCACACGCAGCTCCCAGAGCAGCGCCTCGCGGAGCCGAGGGCCTTGCAGGATCAGGGCTCTTTCCTGGAAAAACAAAAAAAGCTCCTCTGTTCTACATGCTCTAGCCTTTCTTTGTATGTGAAGTAGAAACAACTTTCTATTTTTACCCTTCAGCCTTGATTAGGACATAGCTTGGTATATGTCCACAATTTTAGTCACGTCAGTTGAGCGAGAGTAATGTGAAGGCTTGCAATTAAATCAAGTAAGTCGGAAAATGCCCGTGTTTCTCTGCATACCAGCATTCCCAGGCCCACCCATGGGATGATGCTGAGTAGTCCTGACAGCCAGATTCCATTGAGCAAGTACAGAAAAAAATATATCAAACAGCTAAACAAAGATCCATTTAAAAATTTTCTTTGGTTATGCTGAATCAATTTTTTTTTTTCTTCTTATTCCTGCTCAATGCGAGGAGGAAATTCTTTCAGGGCAGCTCAGGCCACGGGAGACAGAAGTATTTCTTACCTACCATCAAACATTCAGGAAAATCAGTAAACTCTGGCAATTATTTTCACAGATCAATAGATTTTAAGGCCAGATAGGAACACAATTACAACCATCAAGTCTGATTTCCTGCTGTACAATGTCGCAGAGCAATTCCTTTTCTGAGCCCAACAACACGGGTTTGAACCAGAATGTATCTTTTAGCAAGACATCCCATCTCGACTTAAAGACACCAGATGACAGAGAACGAACATCATCCCTCAGTAAGCCCTGTAATGATAAATTACCCACCTTGTTAGAACATGGGTATTTTTTTCCTCCTCTAATTCTTCTAATATTCATCTTTGAGCTACTAAAGCGGTCTGCTGGGTTAGCGAGCTCCTAGCGTCAGATATGCATCTGACAGAGGCCATTCTCCTCCTACAGCTTATTTCAGCAGTGATCAGATCACACTTTACTCTTAGTAGCAACATGCAAGTCCCTTCTGAAGTCATGGCTTCTTTGAGGACCACATGTCGCCTACCCATGGAGCGAGTGTCTCTTGACATGACATAGAGGTGCTGGGGCAGCATCGGAAGCCTTTGCTCAGACAGTGAGTGTCTGGCCAGGCAGCAAGGAGGGGATGAGAGATGCTGTGATTTTTGTGTGCCAGCCCACAGTGCTGGTTTTCCCCCAAACCACAGCCAACAGCAAGATTAGTAGGGCAGCCCCGTCAGGCACAGAGGGAAATCCCAGTCTCATTAAAAGCAAGGAGTTTCACTTTTATCTCTGATGGGACTGACATTTCATTTGGAAACCTTAGAGATGAGAATATTCATAGTCTTGATATGCATGCTATACACAAAACCTCCAGTTTCTGATGAAAAGCCCAGCTCCAGATTCCTTTTACATAGTTAATTTTAATATCATTTTTTATTTATTTCACAGTGGAGTGCATCTGGCTTACAATACTTACCCAAGTAAATATCCCATTTCACCTCTCTCCCAGGAAACAGATGTACATAGATCAAACCAAGAAAGACGACTGTTTATTTTTTTCCCTTGTGACTCAATCCTGTGCATATGCCACAGTGTGTGGCATTTTCCACTCCTCAAAGAAAGCAAAAACACACATGACATTAAAGCTCAGTTTTCTAGAAGTTATTGTTTTTAAGATGAAAGCACCCAAGTAAAATATCCTTTGGACAGAAATAAAACAGGTAACTTTTCAAGCTAATGAGATATTTGTGGTCAAGTTCTGATCTCCATTACAGTGATACGCATCTGGGCTAATTCCCTACAGAAGATAAAAGCCCCTGCTATGTCTGGTGGCTAAAACAAATTTTCTCATGATATAAGCCAGTTTTTAAACGCTCCCTTAGTAATCAAAGCCCCCAAAACTCTTAGGATTTGCATTTCCTGAGCTTCTTAAAACAGCAGTAGGGCGGTGTGCCCCTGGAGCTTAGAGGTCCCCCCTCCCCAGGTGCTCTCCCCTTCCATGGGGCCTCTCGGGAGAGGAGCTCCTGGGTCCCAGCCTGCGCCTCCACAGCCATCCCTGAGGGGGAGGAGGGTTTCCCCTTCAAATCTGCTCTAAGGGGAAAAAAAAGAGCAGGACAAGCAGAGCTTTTTCAGTTTCTTGAGGAAGACAGACAGACCCCACTCCCCCAGCAGCTAAAGGCAAAGCTCCCCGACTCCCACGCCTTGGGCTTGCAACTCAGACCCACACCACAGACCAAATGACAAGTGTCACCCGGCACAGAGACACGAGGAGCACAGATGCCTTTTCTTGCTGCTTCTTCCCCAAAACAGCGTATGGGAGCCAGCAAAAGGGGTGGAGAAAACCATCCTGTTATGGTGCCGCAGGGCAGCCAGCCTCGTAAATGGCAGTTTCTTGCTAAATAAATAAATAACAGGGGATTGTAATCATGGCTCAGCGAGCCTTCAAAACTATCCAAATATGCAGACTTCCTCATGAGGAACGGGAAAAAAAGAAAGAAAAAAAAAAGACAACTCGTCAACATGCTTTGCATGCTAAGGCTCCTGTTGTTCCGGCAGGCTGCAGGCTGCTCTAGGAGATTATAAAGCCAGCTTGATTTCACAGTAGGATGCGGGGGGACGTGGAGAGGGGAAAAAAACCCCTACCTGTGCAATTCCAATTAACATAAATTAGCAGGGTCGGCACTCCAGAAATAAACAAACAAACACAGCATTGGTGGGAAGAAATGGCAGCGCAGGGCAAGATTGCTTCGGGTTCATCGTTGGGTGCAAAGGCCGGTGGTGTCCGTCGGGAGGAGAGGGGATACTGAATCCAGCCAGAGAAATGCCTGCAGACCTCTTCAAAGGGTCAGCAGTTCGTAGGACACAGGGAAGGGGGTGTTGGGGTGGCACATTTGAGCTCCCTGGGTCAGCCCAGAGCACGAGGAGAGTCAGCAGAGGTTGGATTCATCGCACCTGGATCCAACTGTCTGAAAACAGACCTCTACATCAGAGCTGGGCACTCTCAGCATCTTCAGTGGTCATGGGAAAGAGCCCGCGGCCTCTGGGAGGTGACATCTCACCAGTCCCCTGCCAGACGCCAGAATGTCAGCCTTAGGGTCTGATTTCAAGGGCTGTTTGAGCACCTCTAGCTCCAGCTGTAGGCAGGAAGATGAACCAGGCACGTTAGACATCCTGGATATAACACCAGGCATCTGTTTGCATCTGTAGGTGCCTCAGCGCCTTGACAAACCTTGTCATCAGGTGCTCCGAAAGGCTGATTCCTCACTGGCAAGTGGAGACGGTAGCACTGCCCTTCTTCAGAGCAGGGCTAGGCTCATAAATGCACGAAACGTTGCAAAGCGTGTTGGCAGCACAGTCCTGGGGCTGGATACATGCGCTGGAGAGATGGAGTTTGACTGCCGCTACGTGCCGGCACAGCGGAGGAAACTGAGCGTGAGCTGGTGCTGGGGTTGTCACGGGCAGATGCAAATGACTGCCCAGATTTTGGGAAGGGAAGGGAAGCGAGGCAGGAGCTGTGACAGGAGGTGGCTTCCCGGACGGGCTCATTTTAGGCACTGTGCCTTGCCTAGAGCTGGGGCTCCTGCTGGGGTCTAAGTGGCAGAGCTTTGGAGGGTTTGTGAAAATAGACATTTCTAGTCTGGCGATCTAAAGATGAGCAGAAGAGGTTCATATTCAATTCATAAAAAGCCCTAAAATTTGTGGTCAGATAGCCTCACACCAGCCTTCACCCCAAAGGAACAAAATCCCATATATCTCATTTTCTGCAGAACTCCAGTGCAGTTCTGACCCCAGCCCCAGCTTTACTCCACTAAAATCTGTGGTTTTCAGTAGCTTTATAGACAGAGCCCAGAAAATCAGGATAACTCATATAGTGTGCTGTTTTTCAGCCCTTGGTTCATATCCTCAGATGGAGACCTCAACAGCACTTTATTGATTTACAACCAGCAGGATTAGGTCTGCTTTTCATGCGTAAAATATAAAAATTACGGCTTTCACTACCTCTTGTGTTATCTCCAATTAGCTGCACTGACATGATTTGTTCTCCCATAGTCTTTGTTGCATAACTAATCACAGCCAATAAATATAAACACAGAAAATAATTAGCTTAAATCAGCTAGCCATACACACCAAGCACATCCATTCAATAACAGAGAAGACACACAAATTTCCTGAGATTATTACATTTTATTTTTATTTCCGTTTGGGTTTTTTTTTTTTGCTTTGGGTAAAGTTAGGGGGTGGAGGTGCATCTGCAAGGGCTGTAGCTATAGTAACGTACACCCAAATAAACGATGTTGGCTCTCTAGGTAATTCAGTGTTTAATTCCATGTCAGTTCTGTTTATCGCTTCATTCCGGAAGATCCTAACATTTTGACATTCCTAGAGCATATGTCTGAGAATTAATGAAATATTGAAAGAAGTCTCCAATAAGGGCTTTCACTTGCAAGGGGGGAAGAGGAGCAGAGACCCTGATGCTGCTTCTTATCCTTAATAGCACTAAAGGTGCCACCCCAAGGACTAGATTGCTGGCACTAACCTAATAGTGGTAATTGATGGGGACATAATATTGTTTCTGTGAGACGCTCGAAAACAAAACTGAGATGGGCTGGCTCAAGAGGATTGGGGAGGAAAGTAATGGCAGCTTTTATCAGACTCCCAAACGGTGCCAGGTTGATGGCTCGTGAGAGGGGGCGTGGGGAGAGACGCAGGGAGGATGGATGGTGCCCCGGGGACTGCCAACGGCTCACCGAGCCTGGCAGGGGCCAGAGGCTGAGTGCTGGATATCAGAGGCAGGAGGGGTATCCGAGTCCTCAGGGCAGCTCTCAGTGACGACCCAAATACCCTCATCTTTGCCTTTATCAGATGTGTTAGCAGGATCAGCGCACAAGTTCTGGACTGTCACAGCTTGTTTGAATCTGGAGGCACAGGCTTTTTTTTTTTTTTTAACTCCACAGTTGTGCTTCTGGGCAATTCCTGTCATCACCAATTGATGGAAAAGTATATTTATTACCTAAAAGTTTCTTGGCTGCTATGCTCACCTACAAGAGCACAAGGCTATCCAGCTGCAAAACCTACGTGAAGCACTGCCAGCACTTACAATGCAGGCAGTCTTAGCTTTTATTTAAAAAGAAACAGGACCTTTCCAGCCTTTGTAAAGAAAAGCTTGAAAATTTGGGCAGCTGTACAGTAGGTTGAGTGTCTGAGACAGGAGATAAAGAGAGCCCTCTGTTTATTATCTCTGCAACTCTCCTGGTATTTCAGCAGCTCTGATGACTTGGAAGGTAGACACAAACTTTTTGAATGTGTGGGATTAGCGATGCTGCCCGTGAGATACTGTGTCTATGAGAGCGATCCTTTTACATTTAATTTTTAAATTTGCTGGGTTTGTGGTTATTGCATCTTACATCACCGTCTTTATTTCATTTGCTTTATTTCCCTGGGGCTGAGCTTTGCTAGCAAAGTGTCCACCTGCAGGAAAAACGCACCAGGAGCCAGGTGCAGGGACTGACTCTACTGAGGATCTTTCTGCGAGCCAGGTGAAGATTATTGGATCACTAGATAATCCCCCCAAGTTTCTAAAATTGTACTTAATTCATACTAGAATCCATAAACCTGGATGCTTCTCTGCACTGTCCGGACTCTAAAAAACAGGACTAGAAATCTCAGAGGAAAGAGCCTTTCTCACGAGAACCTCTGCACTTTGCGTGCTCCTTGTGATCAAAACTGAGAGGTGAAAGAAAGTGTAATGAGCCTGGGCCATGAGCTCATCAACAGGGATTGATCCAAGGCTCTTTCAGATTGAATTCAGCTGCTGATGAGTTCAGGGCTAAATTAGCAGTGGTTTAGATGGAAGGGGCAGTACAAGGATGGGGATACCAAGGTTGATAGGGCTGCTGTGTGCTCTGTTCTGCAAGATATTCCCAATTAGACTTCAGAGGAGTTACAGCAATATCCAGTAATTAATGGGAGTTTTTTTTCAATGGATTTCAGGTACGTGCTTTGTGCTGGCTTAGTTGTGGGAAAGGGTTTTTCATCTCAGAGCAGCAGATGAGATCTCCCCAGATCTGTAGCACGTTGCTGGATTCAGGCAAATTCATTCTAGATGCGAAGCTGTGGGTTTGCTGGAAGTTCTGGGCATGTACTTTTGGCCCTGATTATTTATGTTGTGCTTAAAATTTGGAGTTTTCTCATGCAGAATTGAAACGTTGTGCAAATACACCAATTTATACATCATTTTCTATGGGAGGTGGAATTGTTTCATTTCAGTGGTCTTGTTTCATTTCAGTAGTGTCCTAAATCTGTTGTTTCAAGACAGTAAATCTGCACTTCTTTCCTATGCTATTGTTATGCTTCATTTCTTTTGATCAATTTTATTATAGTATAATTCACATTGTCTCATGCTTCAGATTTCATATCACAATGTTTAGGATCATCTAAACAACATTTTTATTTCATCAGAATGATAAGTTTTGAAATTATTGAACTCGGATGATGTAGCTGTGTGAAACAAGCCATCATGCAACGTCCAATATAGAAAATGTTCAGAATTCCTGCTTCACTGTTTTTTGCATGATTATTATTCAGGCTTTTTTCCTGAACCAGAAGTTCCAATAGGAAGTGGCAACATTTCCCAAACAATGGAAATCCCATTATTCAAACCAGTTGCAATCTTATCTCACAGTTTGTGTGGGATTTTGCAGGGAAGAAGTTCTCTTTCAGTATCAGTAAGGTTTGAGAACGAATCCTTGGGATCTCACAGCATATTCCCCTTTCCCCAGATATCAACCCAGATATCACACATGGGTGTATGATCACGCCATTTCCTAGATGAAGCACTTTGCGGGTTTTGACAGCACTCTTTTTATTTTTCTTTTTGCTGTAGCAACTTCATTTTCCATAATTTTACCACCTGGCACTGAGAAAATAGGTAAACAGGCCTTAGACATGCGGAGGGCTCCGGGGGACTGTTGATCACAAGGCTGGGGTTTCAAAGGATCCGCTTATGGATCCTTCTAAAATCAAATCCTTTGGACAGTGCCCAGCGCAGACAAGGAGCCCGGCTCTCTCGTGGACTGGACCCAGCCTCTTCATTAGCGCTGGGGCAATGCTTGCACGTGTAACCAAAATCATGCTATCAAATTCCTAGTCCTTCAGATTATGGGCAGACTTAAAAAATGTGAAGTCGTCAGAGCTTTTTAGATTTTTATATTAGCAACTTGCATGCAAATACATGCAAATAGATGTAAATAGACAGACACTTTCTGCAGCCCAGGTTATTAAAGGAGCTGCTGCTCATAAGAGGATTTTCATAATAAGGCTAAGGATCCCACAACATCTATTAAAACACAGTTACTGTAAATTACACTAAATACGGGGTTGTTATCCTTGACAGAGCTTTGCAAAGGGAAGAAGCTGTTTCTCTCACGTCATCTCCTGTCTCTTCTCCATTTCTTGCAGTAGCTGGTAGGGCAACTCAGTGCAGAGGAGAAAACGGTTCCCGTGGCTGCAATATTCCCTGGGACAGGTCCAGCCTGAGGAAGGAAACAAAAAAAACCACTGGCTAGTTTCCACAGAAACACTCAGAGGAGCTTATGCCCTCCTGGGAGGTCTGGTGGCCTCTTGGGCAGGAGCCCCAGGAGAGTGGGCAGAGGAGGATGGCCTCAGCTGTGCCCAAGCAGCCGTGACCCTTGCAGCATTATTGCAGTCTTTCTGCAGCCCATTCCCTCCTTCCTTTGGCCCTAAACAGGAACATCTACCACCAGCCCCAACACACGCTCCGTCACCAACACCTTCTTTCTTCTTCCCATCTCCCTGTGTCCTGTGCCTGTATGTTTGGAGGACTTGCCTCACACTAACAGACTGGTCATACTTAGACAAGGAAGCAAATCCCTTGACAGACCTTAAAATAGCCCAGAAAACCTTCCCTTGCCTAGATTGTGACTGCTTGTTGCTCTGCAGTGGGGCTGAAGAGACGTACTAGCTCCAGCCCAGGTCCTCCCGGCATCCACTGGCGTGAGCAAGTGGGGAACCAGGACTATGTCTTCCACTTTTTGTGTGATAATCCACCCAGAATAGGATTACATTGCCCTGGCAGGGCTCCAGGCTGAGTTTCCCCACTGCTCCTCCTGGGAGCACTGGATCCCTTTCTACTCCGATCTCCACGCCTGTGACCAGCGGCGTGCGTACCCCTCCGCTCGCTAGCACACACCCACGCATGACCCTTCAGCCTGGGGGCTGAGCGTGCCGCAGCTTGTGCCCGCTGTTATGCAGAGCAAAGCCTGCAAAACAATAACTTTAAAACAAAGCACGACTTATTCATCCCTGCAATGTGCAGAGGAAGCAGAGAGACCCCGCACGTGTTTTCCCTCGGTCAAGTTTAACCCCTCCATCCTGAGCTCAGACAGGCCCAGTTTGTTCCACCTCGCCGAGCCACGAGGAACAGCTTGTGTTCCACGCAACGTTTGCTTTTCCTCCCTTGAATAACGTCTTCCCGGTCTGTCAGATCCTTCTCTAACGTATCATGGGCAGTTTCCGTCTCTAGCCAGCCTTCTACCCCCTGTTGCCTTTTTTACTGGGGGCTGCTCACTGCATGGGGGAGAAATATCCTTTGATGTGAGGAAGGGGTAGGACACCATGGTCCAGGTGGAGCTGGCCCTAAATTCCTCCCCTCCTCGACAGTCCAGCTGTTGTTCTTGGTGCTCCTTTGAAGCTGTGTACCGGAGGCTGTTTTATCTGCATACGCTTTATCTTTCTTGCTAATTCTTCAGGAACTGTTTTGCAGCTTCCTTGGATTTAACTCTGACCAGTCTGACAGTAACTGTTCTGAAACCCAAGTAGGCAACCAGGTCATTGGGGATAAAAATGAAAGCTTGTTCCCCAGTTTGCCGTGGCTGCAAATAGCTCCCTGGGGCAGGCAGAGCACTCCAGGCATCTTTTGGAGACAATGAGATTGGGGACTTCACCACCCCAGGCTACTTCAGTGGTCAAGGGGAAGAAAGAGATGTCTCCAGAGGGTGATTCAGAGCACGCACTTTGACATCCTCCTCTGAACTGCCCTCAGGAGAAGGGACTGAGCTGGTGTGAGCTGGCTGAAGGCCTGTGCAGATGCTGTCCTGCCCAGCAAGCTGCAATGAGAAGCTGCTATAAAGTGTCTTGTGCATGAGGTCATGGCTCTTGCGTCAAACCAAGAGCTCCAAAACCCTCCATCTTCCCATAGCGATGTGGGGGGACCACATGTGCTACATCCTAGCTGTCCCGTGGGGTGGCAGAGGTCTCAGGCTCAAACTTTTGAGAGGAAGGAAGAAAGAGAGGCTCTTTTCTTAACTGGTGTCCCTATTGAATTACCTATTTCCTAATGAAGAGCCCGAATCTTTGGATTCAGGTGAGGATAGAGACATGAGGTGACAGAAGAGATGAGTCCGTGAGGAGGAGGAGAGGGGAAGGAGAGGAGGAGACAGCAGGGCTTGAAGTGACGTTTAATTCATTAGCTTTTATTACCGGGAGGCTTTGTAATGAGCAACATGAAGTAGAGCACCTTGATCAGCTTGTTCTCCTCCAGACAGGAGCTGGGGCGTGCCCCACGTGTGCCCCTCTGGCCAAGCCCTAGACACGGCCCTCATCCAGACCCGAGGGGGCTGGCGGGGGTCCAGTGCTGCACCCCGGTTCTTATTGCCCAATTTGGGTGGCAGATGGGACGTCGTCTGGCCTTCGTCTGCGCTCTGCCTTCCTCACGCCTTCACAAGACACCTTGGATCCTGACGGGATGAAGACATTAGCCTGGGTCTCCCTGCTGCTCTCCGCGGGAGGCACAGCAGAACCGTATGTTAAGATATCGAATTAGTGCTGCGTGAGTGGCGGGGAGCTCGCACGTCCCTTACCGGGCGAGGTATCTGACAGCGCGGCAAGATGTTACAGCGATACCAAACTGTCAGAGGAACTTACTGCAAAATTGTGCCCGCGCAGCGGAGCGGCGGGAGCCACGCTGACCCGTTTAGTTTGCGGTGGTGCTGGGGCTCGGAGAGAAGGACCATCTTGCTATTCCCAGGCATTTCCAGCACTTCTGTCCTGAGAACCAGACCAGCACGTCATTAACAGGAACTGTTAATGGCCCATTGCCCCGGGGGCCGTGGGACTGGACTGCAGGCTCTGCCCTAAGCTCCCCGCACGGCTGCGGAGCAAAACTACCTGCTTTTCTGTAGCAGACGTTTCCTCCTCCAAAACTATCCGATCAGTCGTGCAAATATGGACTAATCCCTGCGATGCCCCACTGGGGCACTGTAAGATGATTTTAAGAGACATTGTGATCTGGTTGCCTCGGAGCCGGGAGTCCTGCCTGTGCCGCAGAGCTGCGGTGGCACCGGGCTTGCTTGGCAGCTCCTGTCCACTCTCAGCGTCAGCAGGCTGCTGGTACGGCCACGTGGCTTATGGTTTATTCATGCCCACGAGCTCCACTGGCAAGAAGGGCTCTTCTGTCCTTCAGTGCAACAGCGCAACGGATTAGAGAGTGACAGGGAGGTTTCCGGGACCCCACACGCTCAAGGAGCAAAGTCAGAAGAATTTGCATGCTGGCTTTGTGCTTGCGAGGGAAGTCATCTCCTCTAGAGCAACTCGACAGGCCGTGCTCCAGCACGCCTGGCAATGAGGTGACCTCCCACCTCGGCTTGCTCCTGGGGCACAATAGGAAGAGCCACTTGTCTTGCACCTTTCCCCCGTAGTTTAAAAAAAAACGCTGTTAGTGAAAGGGAGCTTGAACAAACTGTTGAAAGGGATCAGTAAATTGAAGGAGCATCTGCTTAGGAAGTTGTTGGGTCACAGTCAGGCCCAGAAGCAGCCTCACAGCCAGGAGGCTGGGTTTTCTGGATGAACCAGAACCTGTGATTACAGGGCCAAGGAGATTTACTTATCTGAACCCTTTCTGCACAGGGTCAAGAAATAGAAGAGTTTTTCTCCTACCCCTCAAAATACAATTTTTTTTCGTAGAGGAAATCGAGTGTTGAAAAATGATCAGTCAAAACTTGGAAATATTTCTGTATAGAAATGCCACTTCAGTGTCCTGGAGCACTGTCAGTATCTCAGCCACCCCTCCTAGACTACTGAGACTCCCCACCATAGTCCATCCCAGGCATCCTGGCATGCTCTTGAAGACTTAGAGCGGAGCTCATGTCATTTAGCTTTAGCTATCTAAAGTTTAGGTGTTATAGTTGGTCATTTCAGACTCCCCCCAGAGCTGAAGGAAACAAGCGGGCAGCTCTGCAGGTTCATTCATCCTACGTATGCTGGACATCTACCTGAGGATGGAAGAAATCACCCTTTGGAGATGCTTTCATCTAATGGCCAACATTGAGCTAGTTGACCCTGGCAAGGTAAATCCAGGTGGATTCAACATGGGCAGGTAAATCTGGCTGGGGAATTATACCCATGGAGCGGAAGAAAGGGATGGGATACCCACATTCCCATTCCCATAAGGTGCTGCTGTGGTAATCGGAAGCAAACACATATGTTTTAATGCCTCTGTCTAGGTCAGCACTACAGGTGGATCCCACATCCTTACATACAAGTCCCTTCAGCCATCTCACAGACTACCTATTCAACAGGAAAGATGTAGTAGTAAATTTAAAAGTGTGTCAATTCATATACTTGTTGTATACAAGCAGGAGGTGAATGCGATATAGCTGATATTAGAAGTGGCTAAATTCTGTTTTATAAATGTTTGCCCTTGAGTCTTCTGCTAGTAACAGAAGTCATAAGCCTCCATACCTTCTTAAATGCTATAGGATTCAAAGACACACACTGGCTTAACATGATTACCCCGACTTCCATTCCTCTTCTTTAATCACTAAACCTCACTCCCAGGGGCTATTTGTAATTCACACTTGGAGTTTATGCACTTTCTTTGAACAAAGAAATTTGATTTTTTTTCTTTTAGTTTCCTCTTAAATCCTGATAGGTTTAAAAAAAAAAAAAAAAACACCAAAAAAAAAAACCTACTGCTTTCATGAGAAGCTGAATTTCTCATGGAAAAGGAGATACTTCTAGCGAGCTAAACAGAATAATTATATGAAAGCTGAAGGGAAAATAAATCTTTGACCTGTTTTTGTAATTATATTGCTAATGCATTGTTGTTGTTATCATCATTGTCCGAAACAGTGCTCCATTGCAGCAGGCACTGCACAAATACAGAACATCAGCAAAAGTAAAATTACTTAATGCAGTGTGCTGCATTCAGCAGCAAAATTAGAAAAACCTTTCTTTGTTTATTCAAGCACTTGAGCGCATACCCAACTTTCTATTTCCAGTGAAAAACGTTAAAACTAAAAAAAAAAAAAATAAAAAAAAAATCAGAGAAGACTTCAGGAAAAAAAATGCCCTGCCTTTTTCCAAACCTGCCAGTAACCTCCCAATTAAGCGTGCTCTTTTGAAGTTAACTGTTTCTGAAAGCATTTACTGAAAAATTCCTAACTCAGAATTAAAACTGTGATACAAACCCAAATCATGAGGCTGGTTTCACCAACCTGCTCGCCTCCCTTCCCAAAGTACCCGTTCAGCTCTGGCAGAGTTTCAGGTGCAGCTGCGTGACATTTCCAAAAAGTTAAAATGTTGCTTTCAAAACAAGGCACATTTTTCAAACTGCATTCCTTGTTTATTCCAGCAGGTCAAGATTTGGATGTAATTCAGGTTTGATTACACTGCTGATTTAAGTGTTGGGAGGAAATTTCAGCTTTATTCCACCCAGAAGCATCGAGTGAACCATCTGGCCTACCTAAAGTACCTGTCCTAAGAGAGGATGAATTGCTCTGAGCTGCCTGATTCTCTCCATTGCCTATACGGGTAGCGTAGCTCAACTTGGGGTTAGATAACCAAATTAGGACCAATAAATCTCATCTTTAGTGATGCTAACTCAACCCTCTGGCTGACAACAGTTCTGCTCTACTCAACCTTGCTACCAGGTTGTTGGGTGCCCTCGGGCAAATTCATCACCTCCTCCTCTCTCTTTTTCCTTCTGCTGTTCATCTGTCCTGTTACGGCTTCCCTGGGGCTCCGTGGCGGGGGGCGCGCGTTGGGTCCGTTCATACTGCAGCCATAGGTATAGCAGAAAGGGGGGTGGGGGGGAGAGGGGACAAAAAACCCAACTTGCTAGCTGAAATGTTTTCACCACTCACCGCTGGTTATTGCTCAGGAGTGCAAGGATATGGGCCACGTTAGGACAGCGCTGGATAATCCGCGCACAAATTCGGCTTTACCTCCAAGATATCTATATGACTCCCAAGAGCATCCTAAAGTATTGCCGTTGGTACCTACAGTGAAATATTTAGGCTGGCTTCTTTTCATATAAAGGATGTAATATATTATTGCAAAGAAGAGATTCACATATATAAAGTATTACTCACAAGGTTGTTTGCAAGTCATAGGGGAGGCTGGTGTCATTTTACCAGTAAAATGGGGCCCTCCAGGGTGGAGGACCACAGCCGTCGAGCAAACTCGGGGTAGGGTGCAGCATCACTGCAGCAGTTTCAAACCTGGTCCTGGAGTCTTGCTGGAGCGTTGAGGTTAAGTTCTCAGCTACAAAAGGGAAAAATAATTTTTAATTGCCATGTCGGATGAGGCTGCTTGGCCTTTGATGGCTTCTCTGAAAGATGGATTTCAGTGGCTCCAGCAACAAAAACCGTATCTAAATACAAATGGTACGTTTCAGTTTGTAATCGTGCATTAATTAAAGTAGCCAAGTAATGCTCACATTTTGTCAGCGACTAGAAAATATAACAAGCCTCTCAGGTAATGAGTTTCACTCACATGTACAGCAGTTCTCTGAAATAATGAGCTTTGGAAACAATCTATAGGTGCTGACTAGATATTGATGTTATGAACTCAATGACCCTGTTCCAGGCAGGTTGTGTTTATCACACAGCATCTTCCCTTCAGGTGCAAGCTTCCTCTCATCAGGGTAGTAATTCAAACACTGCAGTACACCGACACGAACGGAGACATCCTGCTTTGCTGTCGTGCCATACAGCCAGGACCAGAACCTTCTCCCCAAGCCTTCAGCATGGCGGGTGTTTTGCAGGATAAATTACAGCCTGGTTCTTAACTCCTCCCTCCCTCCCTGTGAGTTTTCGCTGCTCAGATTAAACTCAATCATTGAGCAAAGCCAGAATTTGGAGAGGCCCCTGCTGTGTTGCGAGGTGGGATCATCCTTCTGCACTTCTTTTGGTCACTTGGAAAATGATGCTGCAGATAAAAGTGAATCCATATCTCTGTGGCTCCTCTTCCCTCAAACTCAGCCAGCTTAGTGCGTGCCTGGTACGGAGGGACTTTTGGTTTGTATGTTGGTCCCTCAGTATCCTCAGCTCTTAAGGCTACGTTACGCTGAAGGCTCTTTCCTGCTTGTTTTGCTTAACAGCATGCAGTCCAGGGGAAAGGCTGGAAATGTCTCTTCTGCCCGTTTCCCCACCATAGTTCAACAAAAGCAACTCTTAAGATCCACCATAAGAAACCTTTAGGAGGTGAAAACGCCCACTGGAATCACCAAGAGTGATTTGATATTTTCCCCCATGAGGAAATTCAAATCAAGATGCTTTAGAGTCAGACACATCACCTGCCTCGCAGCTAAAACAAAGTCAGCTGAAGAGTTTAGTAACCTGTGGTGTCTGTGCCTGATTTGCATTGATTTACTGCAAGCAGCTACTGGCAGGAACACAGACTTTGCTGCCGTCTTTCCTGGAGTGAACTGATGCAGCCGTACGTGTGCAAGAGAAAAAGAGCATTTAAGCTTTGGTTTGCTTGACCTTGGGAGGATGGATGACTCTCTGATCATTTGTGAACCTGGTTTCGCCCAGAGTGTCCTCGCTTCTTCCATCAGACAGCGGAAGCATTTGAATGTGCTCAGTGTGGATCGATGAGCGGATAGCAGAGGAAAAAGTCGGAAAGGGAGAGCGAGGCCTCTGCAGGATGGTGCTGAGCCTTGGCAAGCAAGAGGGGGAAACGAAAAATGTCACTCACAGCAGCCAGCAGCAGGGCTCAAACCCAGGAATTCTTGTAATGGGATTACACAGGGCAGGAGCAGATGGACTCTCCTGGAAAACAAAGCCACGCAACCAACGCTGAGCCTGTGCGTGCTCCCACAGAGAGGAGATGCAAGCAGAAGAGAGAGCAAGGGCTCTAATCTAATATATGGAGGCAGCTGGAACAAATTCAGGGCTCCTGACCCAGCGCCCAGCAGTAAGCAGGCAATATTTTTAGAGGGGCCTCTCTAACTTGTTCCCGCTATGTGTGTGTACCAGAGATAAGAGGGAGTGAGACTGGGATCCGTTTATTTAACTATGTAAACAACTCAGCTGACAGCTAAAATTACAAGCTGCTAGAGAAAGCCTTGCCTTACATGTTGATCCACCATACACCCATCCCTATCTGCTTTCCTACTGTGCCCGTAACAAACTTAAATAAAGCAAGAGCTAGAGTCCAACCAGCCTTTGTTACAAAGACCTACCTTCACTGCAGAGAACAGGACTTGATTACGAATACTCTCAAAAGATAACGTATACTTTAATTATAATTTTTTTTCCTTTCCTGCACCACTCTAATCCACAGAGGCACCCTCAGCTTGGATAAGCTGCCTGTTGCTGTCTCTCTGTGGCACTCTCTCTCTCCTTTGCTCTTTTAGTAGGCAAAATAAACCTTTTCCAGCAACATTGCAGAGGATTATGTTAATATGGAGACTTAGGGACTTTATTCCCGGCTGGTATAAGCAGAAATAACTCTGCTGGCTTCAGTGAGGTAGAGCCAGCGTTGACCAGTTTAAGACCCAGTTTGCAGGGATTTCTGCCTGTGCAAGGCCAGTCTAATAGGACACCACCACTCCCCCAGTATATCCAAGAGCTGGTGCTACCCTGTCCACCTCATTTGGCACCAGGGTCAAAAATTATTGCAGGGAAATACCTGGGTTTTTATCTAACAGGAGAGAGATGGACAAAATTACAGCTGAAAATGCATCATTTCTTTTGATTTCCACCAGTTTTCAGTTGTTTTACTTAATTCTTTTCAGGTTTTGATGGTCTTTCTCAACCTTGGTATTCTGCAAAACACTGCTTAAGACTTAGTCCACATGTTATCCCAGAGGTGTAACTGGTGTATATATATACACCACTTGCAACAAAGGATTGCTTAACCTCCCTGTAAAGCCCATCGATGATGGAAATTTCACTTTCCCCAGGCTGCCTGTTCCAGTCTTACTGTCCCTGCTGTTAACAAGTTGTTCTATCATGAATTTCAATCCACTTTTGTTTGTTTTGTCAAAGATGGACAAAGAGATTAGATTGTTTCCTTCTTCTACAGCAGCCTATTTAGATGAAACAAATCAAATTCAACCAATTCTGAATTCACACTTTTTACAGGGGAGGAGTACGCCCTTCCGCGTTTGGATTCTTTAGGAAAAAAAAAAGAGATTATGTTTTTCACCAAAACAATGAACATTTTTGTCATAGCGAGCATTTCCAAAAGGAAAATAAGGCATTTTCTGACAATGTCTCTGTCTTCATTCATCAGAGTTGCCAATCCAAAAGCTCTCTAACAGCAAAACGCTTATGGGAGAACAAAAGGCAAGCCCTGTTTTACACCACACCGAACACAGATTCCGATTCTCAAGCAATGGGACTTTTGTTTGAATAAAGGTGGAAAATGAATGCAAGGCTTGTGGCACTGCCTGTGGTCTGGGCTAGGAGGCAGCCCTCACAGAAGCCCATTCTCCTCCTCCTGTGAACGTAGCTAAATAGGTCATGTCTCCAACAGCCAGAAGTTCATCGCTGAACAATGAAAGTAGCAAGTTGAAAGAGGGAATTTAATGAGGAAAGGAGGAGGGTAGAAAGAATTCAGATGAGTGAAAAGAGTCAGGAGCAGCTGGTGTGTTACAGCTGTTTGAGAAAAAGTGTTTTCTATCTCAAAATACATGGATATCTTTTGGACTGCAATTTTTTTTTTTTTCCCCAAAACTTAAAATAAGCAAAAAAAACCCTACCCAACCAAAAAACCCTGCCTTCTTTTCCCACTGGACTAAAGCCAAGCAAGAGGGAGGAAGAAAATGCAAAGAATCAAAATGTTCAGTGATCAAAATTGGAGATATTTTAACCCAAACAACAGCTTTCTGCTAAAATTCTCACTTTGGGTAAAAAGCTGTTCCATGCTTAAATATACACAGAGTAGGAGAGAGAGGGATTTTAACTAAAATTATTTTAACCAGTCCAGTATGTTTTCTCCTGCTGGTGTCTTCAAGAATTTGGAGAAAGATTAAAAAAACTGCAATGCCACAGAAATGTGAAGATCAGATGAACTGGTTGTATTTGTCATTATTTGCCTTTATTGTGAAACAATCCTGACAGAAAACCACCTGCAACATATAATGGTGCAAAGAACGGACAGAGTATTAAGAGTCCTATGTATCCCTCTGTAATCCAGTGAAAGTCATTAGTGAGCCCTTTAACTTGCCCTGCCACAGCTTTAAGTCTGCTAATCATATCAACTCCTGAGTTTTGCTAGCCATTTTGGAAACATGATTTATCTTGGGATTAAACTATAGCCATTCTCCTTCTACTCTAATTTTTAAAAAGCACCTCCTATGAACTAAGAACAAGAAGCCATTCTTACAGTTCAATTTCCCAGCCATTATTACATTAAGAAATATCATCTCAGTTCAAATGGCTTCAATTTTCTAATCCTGAATAACCTAAAGGATGAGGAGTGACCTTGCTTTATATCAAATCAAATGTGATGCAATGGCAGAGTTTAAATCCCAGATAGTTCATCAGCCAACTCCAACATCGCCACATTTATTAGTGAAATGAATGTCTAAAATTGTCCAAGGTTTGGTAGTGGGGAGATAAAGTGAGTATTACACTTCTGTCAGCAGAGGCCTGGCAGCGGGGCAGACGTGCCTAAGTTAGACATATCAAGGTGTGCCCTGTGGAACCCATGAAGATCATCTGTCTGGTGCCCCAGGGCACGGGGCAGGGATCCTTCGGCTGCTCTCAGACCCTGCCCTGGGACTGGAAGAAGTGTAAACAGACCGTTGTTGCACCGAGGTGTCACAGGTGACCTGCCAACGTGGGCTAACGTGACCCGCCACCACCCTGAGCTGGCTCTCTCGCTCTTGACGAGAGCTCGTCTCGTCATTGCTGGTGCCCATGTGAACAGGGATGAGGATACGCTGTCTTACAGACCCATTCTCTCTGAACCTGCTCAGGCCTACAGTGACCTTTGTGAGATGTAACGCACTGACAAACAGAGATATCCCACTCTCGGACTGAGTTCGATAGCCATGAATCAAGACAGCAATCAATCCATGAGACCCGGACACTGAATCCCTAAAAGCAAGTACATGTATACAGGACACACAGCCCATATGCAGATCTGTGGTGAAGAGAAGGCGGCAAAATCTCCAGGGAGCCATTGAATAAAGATGAAGCGTGCCACCAAAAGAGTCTTCAGGTTCAAGAAGTAGCTGGAAGGACTATCAGAGAGCAAAGGCTTTGGATGGGCTGGAGTGAGAGAGTGCTCCGACAAGACCCCAAGAAAAATTCCTGTTCAATTATCCCTGGCGTGTGCTCAGCCCAAGATGGGTTTGCATCAGTTGGACTGCGTTTCTCTCTGCCAAATCCAAACAGACTGCCCTTCAAGATAGCAGGAGGCACTGGGGTTCAGTACCTCCACGGCAGACTGATCAGCAGAGGCCTGACTTACAATCCAGTCTCTATCCTCAATGTGCTTTGTCATCATTTGTATTTCGCTTGGGCTCTTCCTCCTGCTCTAAAATTTCTGCTTGATGTATTTGCATGGCAAATTGTTTGGTCTAAGCTCTGACTTTAAGGATGCGTTTGTCCAGCACCTAATCCAGCAGCAACCTCGGTATCTTATCATCCGTTGTGTATCTCTAAAGTGAGGTCCCAATCTTTAATTTATAGATCCGTAGAGAGGCCCTGATGTAAGCTTCTAGGCAATAATGGCTACATAAATCATAGCAACATAAGCTTATCGCCAACAAGATTTTCCTGATATTCAGCCTGAATTTTCCCTTTCTTAATTTAATCTCATAAGTCTTCAAAATGCTCCAATGACCTGCCCCAGTTAATCCCAACTCTCCTTTGGGTTTGTGGCATACAATTTAGAGTTGTCCAGAAAACACATATTCCATTCGACAATATAATTACAGCTTCAAAATGCATTTTCATTATGTGTTTGAACAGAAGGGAAACCGTCTAAACTTGGTATTGAAGAACTGAGGTAGGGAGAGTTATTATATAGGGTTCAGCTCTGGGCCCTAAATTGAGCAGTCAAGACTTGGACTTCTCCCACCCACTTTCTCCTGAAGTATCCATCTAAGACTCCTGGCCCCAGAGCCAGCCTTACCTGTTCCCTTTGTCCAAAAGGCCCGGTGATACAAAAAACACTTTTTTTGGTAAAAGTTGCAAGAAGAGCAGATTTATATTTATATATTTATAACAAATACATTTCCTGTAACATTTCCACTTTAAAAACTTCTCTTTCTACCATAGAAATAAATGTTTCACCAACAATTCCCCGCA